>NW_027495517.1:0-96568 GCF_021521415.1 Bidens hawaiensis
ATATGTGCATTACAACGAGTTTTTTTTTTATTTTTTTATATTTTTCGAGTAAATGGTAACATAATATAAGAATAATGGCAAAAACGGAAATTTAAAAATATTTTTTTAATTAAATTAATTTTGTTTCTTTATTAGTTCTCTAGTTCTATCTTTAAGAAGGAGTTCTCTCTTGATCCTCTCCCTATATATATATATATATATATATATATATATATATATTATATATATATATATATATATATATATATAGGGAGAGGATCCTAAAAGAACCCTTGGCAAGTTGAGAACTTTGAGAACAATTTTGGACCACTAAAAAAACCACTAAAAAAATTTAAAAAGTTATAAAACAAAAAAAAAACAAAAATTTTAAAAAAGTAAAAAAACCAAAGTTCTTATATTTCATTCCGGTTTCATTAAAAAAACCGATTTTTTTTCTTTTTAATTCGCATTATACATATACACATATGTATACTTTCATTTAATCTCTAGTTACATAATGTACACATATGTACATTATCATTTACTTTAAATTATCCAAATGTGTATAGGAAAAAAACATGTGTGCATATATGATACATATATGTATAATTAAAAAACCGATTTTTTTTCTTTTTAATTTGTATTATACCTATACTACTTTCATTTAATCTCTAGTTACGAAATGTACACATGTATACATTATCATTTACCTTAAATTATACATATGTGTATAGGAAAAAAACATGTGTATACATATATGTACATATAATACATTTATGTATAATTTAGCTAAATCGAAATTTTTTTTTACGTTTTATTTTGAAACTGGGATGATAAATAAGAACTTTTGTTTTTTTACTTTTTTTTTATATTTTTGTTTTTTTTGTTTTATGATTTTTTTTATTGTTATGTTTTTTTGTGATCCAAAATGGTTCTCATTGTTCTTAATTCCCAAAAAATTCTCATATGATCCTGATTATATATATCTATATATATAAACAGGATCAAATACATTTTATTCTTAACATGAAAACAGTGAGAACCAATTTGCAGTTATTATTAGGTTTATTTTTATAAGTGTTTTCTGTTATTATTTGTTCGTATTTGCTAATTTTCGATTACGAGACGTTATAAGTATTTGCTTATTTATATTTTGTTATTAATATTAGATTTTTTCTTTTGCCGATATAAGTATATGTTGGTATTTGCTGTTATTATTTTGTTATTGATTTTGATTCTTTTGTTGTAATTTTTAGGTTTTTTTCTTTGTTATTACAAATAATTTTTTATGTAGATTGGTATTGTAGTTGATATTGTGTCTTACGTTCTCATTGTTTTTTATAAATTGCTACTATTTCCTACATTCTCATGATAAGACTAAAATGCACTAAAATTTTCGGTTTTGTTTATATATATATATATATATATATATATATATATATATATATATATATATATATATATATATATATATATATATAAACAAAACCGAAAATTTAAAACAGGTCGGATTTTCGGGTTTAAAAAATAACTTAATATTACAGGATTCGCAACTTTTAGAAATTTCGTCACGAAATTAAAATAAAAATAAATTTTAAAAGAAAACAACTAATACAATGGGTTGTTAAAAGTTTTAACAATACTACATATACATAAAAAAAACAATAACGTCGATCTTTAAATAACCTGAAAGACGTCACAAATGGAAATATGGCAAGGACACTTATATGTAGGATGTACCAGCGGCGTATCCTCCATGCCCTTATCATACTGCATTTGTCCCGTCTTTCAAAATCATTCCAGGTTTCGAGTTACTGCACACAACGTACTTATTATGTTTTCCTTGCGAGGACTTGGATAATTACGTGTCGACCCATATTTACCTTTATCGTCGGATGATCCACATAATCCGTCTCATTGTGTGGTTTATGATAAAAATAAATTCTTATATGAAAGCTTTTAGACTAAGAGTAATAAACTATAAGGATTGAAAATTAAAAAAAAATCTATAAACAAGGCAAACGATGTTATTGAAGTTCGAAATGAAATAAGCGTAACTCAAAAGAATAATGGGTGAGAACGTCAATGTTATGAACATCATTGTATTTAAACGAGACACTGGATTCGAGAATAACAGAGTGATCAAATGTGGCATTGAGCCAGCAAATACAAACACGAAAGTCGGTAAAGTATTGGGTTCGTGATTAAAATAGATAACGAAGCTTTAATAACATAATAGAGTAAGTTCTTGGAGTCAATAATGACTCGTTAAACAAATGAAAATTTTTTCTAATAAAAAACAATGTGAATTAAAGGTCACATTGAGATTAAGAATCACAGAATAAATAATCAAAACTTCGTGATCAAAATGAAACATTCGTCTCAAATTGATAAAACATTGAAATCAAGAATAAGTAGTTGAAACTTCAAATTAAATTAAAACATTGGTTCAATTGATGAAACATTGAAATCAAGAATACATCAGACAATCAATATGATAATAAACTCAACATGTACATAGTCTCAACTTCCACTAAATGATTACGTTATGGGAATTTAGTTGTAGACCGCGAGTAATAACAAAGTAAACCAATTCAGAATGCAACTATGAATGGAAATAGTTCACTAATTAATGAATAACCAAACTCGATATTCAGTTATAAACAACCTTTAAAAGAAAATCGATATGAAAACTTTCTTCAAAATGCCCAAACAAAATAATATTTATAACAACAATACATATGAAAGAAAGGAAAACAAAAGGTAGCTTGCGATGCTCGCCTTTTCGAAGATGGGTTTTGCGGTACGAAGGTTATTATGGGGGCGGTGGTATGATTTATTCATCCGAAACTCGTTGGTATTGATAAAGGAGGGAAAAGAAATGACTGTTGACATTTTTTGTGAAAACCATTTGTAAGGACGTGATGTTTATAACTCAAGGAAAAATTATGATAATCATTTGCATAGTGTATATATATATATATCCTTAGCTAGTTTAGAAAACTTTGTGAAACTTTTAATGTAAAAGATTTTTCTGTTGCGCTGCGCCCTACAGAAACATTATGGAAAATTATCGGTTAAAATGACTTGCTGAATAATATAATAGCCATATGGCCTAAGATTGGTTTTTAGAGAAAGATCTTGCATTATTTTATTTTAAAGATAAAGATCTTTTTGGAAAAAAAATAATATTAATAAGAATATTAATAGTAATATTAATAAGAATAATAGTACTAATAATGGCGATAATATTAATTAGTGCAATAATGACAATAATAACAATATTAATAAGTAACTTTAAGAATAATAATAATAATAATAATAATAATAATAATAATAACTTCTTTGGTTAAAATAAAACTTCTTTTAGAAAAATATCTTGATTATATTTTGTGTAACGAAATAATTTTTTTTTGTGAATATATATTTTTATTAATTGGCTAATTAAAATAATCAATATTTAAAATCCCAAGTAAAAGGTGTTTACAAGAGAATAAGCGTGGAAGAATATGCATGAAAAATTTATTTAAAAAAATTTAAGCATGGTTGATGACTTTGAAAAGATTAAGCGTTGATGCTGAAAATCGAATAAACTTTTAAGACGAGAGAGAGCGCGGGTAAGTTATCGCATAGCGAAAACGAGTTAGATTTTCCAGAGTATTGCGGGTGCGCTCAAGTTTCTAGTAGTAGTCTCGAAGTATGAGCATAAAGCAAGGAAGATGGTGAAGTAGCAGGTCATGGGAATAAATTTATGGTGTTGGGTATGCATGGTTACATGGTAGGAGTTGATTAGGTGGCCGAAATTATCACAGCTTGAAGTATTTTGACATTGCGATAGCGGAGTGGTGGGTTCTCATGTAAATATCTTTGTTGGGTTAGATTTGAATATCCAAGAGTTATGTTGGGTTTGGATTGACTAAGGCATAGCTTTGAGGTTTGAATGTATTTTTATGGTTGGTGGGAATCGTGGCCAGGATCACGGCGGTCGTTTACTCGATGCTCTAGGTTGTCGTTTAGTGGGTAGAGTTTCGAGGGCAGCGTCGAGGAGAACGAGAAGACATGTCGCGAAGCGTCAAGAATTTTCTTTATTTCCAAATCATACTACAGCTTTCCAAGGTGATACTTTGAGTAGTACTTTATTTCCTTCTTGAAATTCTAATGGTTTGCGGTGAACTTCATATAACTTTTCTGTCTATCTTTACCGCTTTTAATCGTTCTCGGATTTGCATTATTTGATCAGTGGTTTTCTAAATGATTTTAGGTCCTGACAATTGGTTGTCTCCAGTCTCTGACCAACATACGGGTGTACTACATTTTCGTCCGTATAATGCTTCGAATGGTGCCATTTGAATACTCGTATCATAACTGTTGTTATATGAGAATTCCATTAGAGATAGATGAGTATCCCAACTACCTCCTAAATCTATAACACAGGCACGAAGCATATTGTTTGAATAGTACGTTCACTTTGTCCATCCTTTTGAGGATGATACGCGGTACTCAAATTCAATCGCGTTCCCATGGATTTTTAAAACTTGCCCAAAATTTAGAAGTAAAACGGCTATCTCTATCTGAAATGATGGATAGTGGTACACCATGCAAGGATACAATATTCTAGACATATAATTGTGCTAACTTGTACATGCTGAATGATTCTTGCATTAGTATAAAATGGATAGACTTAGTCATCCTATCTAAAATAACCCAGATTGCATCATTTTGACAAGAAGTTTTAGGTAACTTCATGATAAAATCCATGGTTATCATATGCCATTTCCATATTGGTATTTCTGGTTGTTGTAGTAATCCTAATGGCTTTTGATGTTCAACTTTTACTTTGGAGCATGTTAGGCATTTAGTAAAATATACGGCTATGTCATTTTTCATACCAATCCACCAATAATCGTTTTTCAGATTATGATACATCTTATTACTTCCCGGATGCATCATGTACTTTGATTTGTGAGCTTCTTCAAGAATTTTAGCTCTTAAATCTCCAACCATTGGTACCCATATTCTTTGGCCAAGTCTAAGTATTTTATTGTTTCCATTGACCAATTGATCAATGGTTCCATTTTCTTTTTCAGCTTTAATATTTCCTTCTTCTAGTGCCAACTTTTGAGCTTCTGTAATTTGCTTGAACAAATCTACTTTAAGCTCCAATCTAAGGGCTCGAACTCTTTTGGGTTTATCATATTCTTTTCTACTTAAAGCATATGCAACGACATTGGCTTTTCCTTCATGGTATATGATCTCACAATCATAATCATTAAGAGTCTCCATCCAACGCCTTTGTCTCATATTTAATTATTTTTTATCAAAAATATGCTTCAGGCTCTTGTGATCAATATATATTGTGAATTTAACACCATACAAATAGTGTTGCCATAACTTTAATGCAAAGATTATAACACCTAACTCAAGGTCATGTGTGGTGTAATTCTTCTCGTGGACTTTTAATTGTCTAGAGGCATATGCAATGACTTTCTTTCCTTGCATTAAAACACATCCATACCCATGTGCGAAGCATCACAGTATATGGTAAAGTTGTCTAGGCCTTCTGGCAAAGCCAAGATAGGTGCATTTGTTAATTTCTATTTCAGTGTTTCAAATGCTTCCTCTTGTTTTGGTCCCCATTCAAACTTGACGGATTTTCGAGTGTGTGAGGTTAAAGGGGCAGCTATTCTGGAGAAATTTTGAATAACTCTTCGGCAATACCCAGTTAATCCTAGAAAACTTCTAACTTGAGTTGGTGTCTTGGGTTTCTCCCATTTGGTAATGGTTCTATCTTAGCTGAATCGACTTGAATACCTTTTGCATTTACAATTTGACCGAGAAATTGAACTTCCGATAACCAAAATTCACACTTAGAGAATTTGGCATGTAACTTTTCTTTCCTTAAAGTTTCTAACATAACCTTTAAATGAATTTGATGATCTTCTTTGGATTTGGAATACATAAGAATATCATCGATGAACACAATAACAAACTTATCAAGATATGGTTTACAAATGTGGTTCATCATATCCATAAAAGCCGCCGGAGCATTACTGAAAGGCATAACGGTGAACTCATAATGTCCGTACCTTGTTCTAAATGATGTCCTGGATATATCTTCTTCTTGAACCTTTAGTTGATGATATTCTGATCTAAGATCAATTTTGGAAAAATAACTTGCTCCTTGAAGTTGATCGAACAGATCATCGATTCTTGGAAGCGAATATCTGTTTTTAATTGTAACCTTATTCAGCTCACGATAGTCCATACACATTCTCATTGACCCATCCTTCTTTTTGACAAATAATATCGGAGCTCCCCATGGTGAAGAACTTGGTGTTATAAATCCTTTTTCTAACAGCTCATCCAACTGTTTCTTCAATTCTTTCATTTTGGTGGGTGTTAATCTATAAGGAGATTTAGCTATTGGTGAGGTTCTTGGTATTATATCAATCTTAAATTCTACTTTTCAATTTGGTGGAATTCCTAGCTCATCTGGAAATACATCCTTAAATTCAGAAAAATCTGGCACTTCTACCATTTTCTTTGGTTCAGGTTCTTTGGTTACCTAGGCCATGAATGCAAGGCATCCTTTACCTAAGTAACGGTTAGCTTTTATTTTTGAGATTATTCCAACCTTTCCTGCCTCTTTATCTCCCGTTATACGAATGGTTTTATTATTTGGTGTTTGGATATTAATTGCCTTATCATCACATAAGATACGGGCTTGATTAGATGATAATCAACCCATACCTAAAACTACATCAAAACCTGCTAATGTCATGGGTAACAATTGTAAAGGATGACGTGATCAGCTAAGGAAATTGTCGCATTGTCTAAGGCCTCGGTTATTTTAATTAAATTTCCATTGGCAGTTTCAACTTCATAATGATTTTTAATTTAACTAGAGGTTCATTTAATAGACTACATAGTTTATAATATATAAAACTCTGGTTAGCACCCGAGTCAAACAAAACTCTAACATAAACATTATTGATAGGAAACGTACCGGTAATCACGCCCGGTATCTCCGCAGCCTTCTGAGTGTCAAGTAAGAAGACACAAGCATTCCCTTTCTTGGCATCTGCCTTGACAGCACTCCCACTTGCACCTGTTGTTGTGATCATTGGTTTCTTCTTAGGGCACTTAGTACTAAAGTGCCCCTTCTCTCCACAATCGAAACAAACTATTGTCTTTCTCTTGCAATTAGCTTCAGTATGACCAGTCTTTTTACAAAGTTACATGTTTTAGTGTTAGCTGGTCTTAAGCATTTCCCATAATGTCTTCTACCACAAGATTTGCATGCTGGTCGAGTATAAATAAACGTCCCCTCTCTCTCTCTTCATTTCAACTTTCTTTGTTTTTCCTCTAACTGGTTGTTTCTCTTCATTCTTCTTTCTTTCGTCCTTATTCCTTATCATACCATCCATTAAATATCCAGCCAACTCCATAGAGGATTCCGTTGTCGATGGCATGAGTGAACGAACCAAATCAAGTATTTTAATTGGCATCCCGTAAATGTATCGATCCACTTCATTGAATTCAGGGGTGACTAAATGTGGAACAATCCTACAGTACTCGAGAAATTTTGTGTTATACTCCTTGAGATTTGTTCCTATGACTCAGTGGTTCCATAACTTCGTTTGAATTAGATCCATTTCATGGATCGGGCAGAACTTCTTCAAAATCATTTCCTTGAATACTTTCCATTCCAAGTTATACAAATTTTCTCTATCCTTAACCTCAATAAGGGTATTCCACCACTCCAGCACCTCTCCCTTGAACATCTGGGAGGTATACTGAACCTTCTCTCTCTCGGCGCATTATTAATGATTACTATTGATTCTATTTCCTCCGACCATCGGTGGGTCACAATTGCACCTTTTGTCACCATAAAAATCTTTTGGATTATAAACCTTAAAGATTTTGAAATTAAATCCCTATTGTACTTTTAGTTTCTTTGTTTTGTCATGTAGTTCATTTTTCAGCAGTCGAGCTATGATAACTTTCTTCTTCTTTCTTTTCTGATTATTTTCTTTTCAGTTTCTTTTTCTGTCTCCCTCTTTGATTGTATGGTTTCATTCTTGCTATGACTGAGTCTTTTGTTGGAATGCGAAGAACTCCTACTTGGATTATTTTTCATTAGTTCAACGAGTGGGTTTATGGCTTCTTTAATTAGATCGTGTATACCACTCAAGTATTCAGTTGGTATCGCTTGAATGTTTTCTTCGATTGTCTTTCCTTTATTATTATCTTGAATGATAGGATTGCTGTTGACTTTCTCTTTCCCAAACATACTACAAATAAGTACAACAGGATTTTAGAGAGTAGAAATACATTATTTCTATTTTACATTATTCATAGTAGGGGTGTGCATGGGTCGATTTGGGGAGGTTTTGAACTAAACCCATAACCATAACCGATATGTCGGTTATGGTTAATCGGTTTTGTAGGTTATAGTGAGTCGGTTATGGGTCGATTAACAGTAACCAAAAAAATATAATTGGGTTTAAAAGTTTGGTACCAATTATTACAAAAAACGACATGACATGATATACCAAAGTATATAATCGTTAATATTAATACCAAACATTCAAAAAAAGAATGACATTATATATCCAACAATGAAATTCAACTTAATTTGATAACAAATGTTGAACCAAAAACATCAAAATGATATAATCCAACAACATGTTTGGTGGAAGTTAATCCCAAACATATTGTTGGTTGAATAAATGGGTCGATTCGGTTATGGCGGTTTTGGAATTATCTTTAACCAAAACCGACCCGTATTTTGCGGTTTCTAAAAATTTATTAAATCGGCCCACCGGTTATATCGGTTAAAATCAGTTTGGTTATGTCGGTTATGGTTCGGTTAAACGGTTATGGCGATTAAGTTTCTCACCCCTATCAGCTTGTACTATCGTGCCACGTGTTGACACGTGGTTGGACACGTGCACCCGATTACTTAACGAGGTTTCACGTAGCGCGAACTAGCTCTATCTCGGTTTCTGTGATAATTACTTCGCGTCAGGCGAAGGTAATCATAGTTAATTCTTCACGTAGCGCGAAGGAATGATAAATCAGGATCTTTGTTTTAAGTCCCAAAACTTTTGAATATTGACAATTTTGGATAAATCTTATCTTGAAAATTTTCGAGGTGTTACAACGAAGCTAAGATTCTTGAGAAAACAATGCCTCATAATGCGTGTTTGAAATGTTTAAAGTTTTGAAAACGATAATAAAATGGAAAAAGAACTCATCCCACATAGGAGGCAGGTAGAAACATGAAGTGATATATAAGTGAGCGCCTTAGATTATGTGTTGTCGTTGAAGCCGGACTCTAAATTCATCCAATAATATTGTGCCATGCAGTGCTGACTAGATGCTAGATGGACCATAGTTACCTAATTCGCGGTTCTCTCCGGTACGGGTACGTGGTTCGAGTACGCAATTCACTAAAGGTAGCGTATTCGGTACGAAGGGGGGTAGGTTCATTTCGGTACGAACCGGTATGGTGTACCATGTAGTTCGGTTCGATATACCCAAATAAAAAATAACTATTTTAACATAATTATATATCTTATGGTAATTTATACTTTTTATGTATAAATATATAACTTTAAGGATCAAATGTAAACTAGTGAAAATAGAATGGGCTAATTGTTAAAATAAACAAACTAATTTTACATATTTAATTGTTTTTAGGTAAAATTTTATAAACTTTAGGGATTAAATATAAACTAGTGAAAGATTAGGGTAAAATGTCAAATTCACTAAAGTTATAAAGACCAAAAATAACACCACACAGATGCAGCCGCCTCTTCTCTTCCACCTTCCTCTTTTACCGGAAAAAATGGCAGCATCTCCTGCAGAAATTGACACAGCGTATTGGAGCGAATTGGAACACAAAATTCGTTCGTTTGGTATGCCGTACCGGAGCGAACCGGTACGCAGCGAATTTTGTTTCGATTCATTGCGAACAAATTCGCAATTCGCGTGTAACGTCCAACTTTTTGTTAAATAATGAATGACGGAAAGTTTTGTTATTTAACTGTGTGTCGTTAAGTTAGTCTTGTGTTAAGTGTTTGGGAGTAGCATCTGGGAATGGGTGGTGGGACTCGTGAAACCCCCTCTATATAAGCCCAACCACTTCTTCTTTTCCTTTCTTTTTCTCATCCAAACACACAAACACACACACTCAAGAAACACACACATACACTCTCTCTAGCACTCGGATTTAAAATCCAAGCCAAAGAAGGGTGGAATCTCGTGTTTAACATCGTCAAGCAACAAGAATCACGTCCAGATCCTCAAGTTGTCAAGATCTGAACTCGAACCCACACGCAAAAGGTGTGTTTTAGTTTAAAATGGTTAAGTTTTGTGATTAGAATCGGCATGCAAATAGTTATAATGATAGATCGGGTTTTGAAATGTAAGAAAAATATAAACTTGGTAAGTTATAACCTCTCGGGTGCATTTTGTGATAAAAAGGTGGTATTTGGACTTAGAGAGATAGGTTCAGGATCAGGTGCATGGGGTCAGAATGTGTCAAAAGTTGGGAAAGAGTAAAAATCAGGTCATGAGGAAGAGCCACGAAGTAAAATGGCTTAAAAATGGTAAAAGTGAAGAAAGGCAGGCATTTCGCTTCGCCCAGCCATGAGAAGCGAAACAGTTTCATGCGAAGCGAAACGCTTCCATGCGAAAAAAACAGTTTCATGTGAAGAGAAACGCTTTCATGCGAAGCGAAACAGTTTCATGCGAAGCGAAACGCTTTCATGCGAAGCGAAACAGTTGCATGCGAAGCGAAATTCTTCCATGCGAAATTTTATAAAATTTATTTTTTGATGCATTTTTGTTAAAGGACTGTTAATGAAAATAAAATTTTATAAAATTCATTTTCTGATGCATTTTCTGGCAGCTCAACCCCAGCCAGGGGCGCTGCCCCTTGGACCCTGCTAGGGGCTGCCGCCCCTAGACCCCGCTACCAGGGGCGCTGCCCCCGAACCCCCGTTAGTTGAGGGTTTCATAAATTTAGATGTAGGTAGTTGTGGTAATAGATAATTGACACGCGTAATGTATTGAACAGTTAGCCGTGCTCAACTAAAGAAGGGAATTACTATTAACGGCGAGAGAAATCGACTCAAGGTGAGTTCTAGCCCCATTTCTCTTTGAAATGTTTTCGGGGCTGTGTGCATACTCTTATGTGATAGTTAATACATTTACTTAATTGATAAGTGTATGATACGTGTATGACTATGTATTGGATGTTATTACTATATAATGATAGTATGAATGAGCATGTGTTTGTGTGTGTATATATATATATATAATATACATGAGACAGGTAAAATACACACGTATGATAAATGTATGGTTATTCGAGGCAGTAGGGACCAGACCCTTATAATATCTGTGATGTTAGGGACCAGACCCTTATAATATCTGTGATGGTAGGGACCAGACCCTTACAATATCTGTGATGTTTAAAGTAGAATAGCTTATGGTATACCATAGGGTTTTGTGAGAGAAAGTAGGTAAGTATGTATGCATGTATATAAAGTATGTGTGAAAGAAGTAATAGCAAAGTAAGGTATGAATACGTATCTTCAGGCGCGTATGAGTAAGGGCAAGAATGTATTGTATGTTAAATTGATTAACTAGAACTCACTCAGCATAGCTGACTTTTAGTATGCACACAGGCAGATAGGTTGAGGCAGCTGGCTTGAGGAAGGACACATGGCACGAGATAAAGAGACTGGCATCTATGATGAAGTGTCAAGACTATTTTTTATGTTATGTTATGAAAAGACAATTTATATGTTATGACAAAAATGCATGTTTGTAATGTGATGTTGAAGTTTTAAATTATTTCCGCGAAAGTTTAAATTAACTCTGATGTTAGAATTGTGTTTATGAGTAAATCCAACACCAAAGTAGGGTTACCGGGAACGGGGCCTTACATCACGGGTCTTCTAGCGAATTTGGTAACTATGACGGACACCTCGCTAAAGCCATTGCTAAAGCCGCCTGAGCCTGTTGTGGTTCAGGCAAATGGTGACTTCAGCGGATTTTATGAAATTTTTTTTTGAAAATTTTAAAACAAGAATATAAATTAAAAAGATGATTTTGTATAATAAAAGATAAAAATTATATACTAGTACTAGAAAAAAAACCCTAACTTATATAAATTATAGATTATATAAAAAACCCAAGTTTTATAAAATAACAACCGAAACATTAGAAATTATAACAAAACTGGCCCAAGTCAAAATGGAAAAAAAATAAAAATTGGCCTCTAATACTCTTCCTAAGAAACCCACTAAAAATTATGTTAAATAAAAAAAATCGTTCTTCTTTATCTCTTTTCTTCTCCACCATGTTCATTGTTCTTTTCTCTAATTCTTCGCCACTTTAACAACAACAAAAAGAAAAAAAGCAGCAACAATCAAGCCCCTTCAGCAGGCGCTACCAGGCTCACCCCGGCTCTCGAAAGCCCTATTGCGCCACCTTGTTGCGGTGTACGTTACTGACGTGGCCACCAGGGGCATAGTATAAGAGGGACCAGGGCTGGCCACGGTCACTGCCGTTTTTTCGCTTCGTATATTCTTGATGTTGTCCGAAAATTTTATAGGTATTGAGCATGGTCATCCCTGTGGTATTGGGTCCGTGACTTCGGTCAACGCGGTGACTAAGCCCACGCTTAGCCACTAGTGGCCGCGCCACCATGGCTCGTGCCCCTGTTCGTGTAACCTCTCGAAAAATTTCTTATTTAGTTTAGGCTAAAATGCCAACTTTCAAAGCTTAAGGACTAAAAAGAAAATTCTGAAATTTTAGGTTCGTCGCGCTACGCGATGGGATAACCAGAGTTCCATCGCGATATGCGACGGAATCAAACAAAGCCCGATAATAGGCGGTGTCACGCTACGCAATGGCCTAATCCAGTGGATCATCGCGATACGCGAAAACTACATTAAGTTTCCAGGTACACATGTCCAACCATGTGTCGACACATGGCATGATTTCACAGGCCACGTGTCAACACGTGGCAGGCCAGCAGAAATTGCGGTGTCACGTATCGTGATGCCCATAATTGAACTCCATTGGGATATGCGACGGAAGACAAAATTTGCCTATAAAAGGGGGGCTACGGGATTGAGCTTCCTCATCCCAAAAACACCTTCAATCACACACACTTAACCTAGAAATTCGTGCCCGACTTCCCGAGCGAACCGACGACATGTTTTCTTGAGGTACGTACAAGTAATGAAGCCCCGAAGTTCTGCTAACTTTTCAAACGTTTCCTTAAGTTAATATCCAATATCCTACAAACGTGTTGGCATTCTTTCCGATATGTTGGCGTTTCCTTAAATTATTATTATTATTATTATTATTATTATTATTATTATTATTATTATTATTATTATTATTATTATTATTATTATTATTATTATTATTCTCGTTTCTTCCCGATATGGTAGGAACTACGTTTAAGTTATTTTAAGTTGTGCTATGAATAGCTTAGACCTAGTAAAGGCTAAGACCTTTAACCTTGATAAGATTGTTAAAATTTATATAAATATTTTTACCGATATATGACGTTACTTCAAAAGGAAGTAATGTTAACAAAAGTATATTTGACAAGCATGTAGTAACTGGAAGTGAGATATCATCAGTAGTGAGTTTCTTGTCAAAGAAAAGTAATTCGTATAAATTCCAATCAACCGTGTAACATCTCGAGAATGTAATTCGGATCTCGAGCTATTTAAAACTTCTATTTACTGGTATTTAACTTTGTTTAACTTATTTTATAATTTCATAACTTTTAATCATGCCATATAGTCCTTAACAACCTTTAAAATCGCTTAAAATGGCTAAAAATCCGATTTTCGGAAACTACAGGGACTAATTTTGCCAATTCTTTCCTATGTTCGATTAAATTAACGAAACTTAAACTCCAAGAAATGTTATTACAGATCCGAAGACGGCTTGCTGTCCAAGTCGAAATCTCTATGTTATTTTACCCGATTATGTCATTTATTGATTATTCATTTTCCTAAAATAGTTATTTCCTAATAAACAAGTCTTAACCCTTAATATTTAAACAAAGCATATCATAAAACCCTAAATTATTACTTCAATAGCAGCCCCCATACCTGTAATCCATGAATTTCTTCATCCCCCCATTGTCGGTTTCTTCAAGTTATTCAAGCTTTCGTTGACTTTCAAGCTTCAAGACCCTTAGACCTCCATTATCTCTTGCTCTATTCATTGTTTGGGTAAGTTGTCTTCTTCAATAGTGTATATTTTTATCTGTAGAATAAAAGCCCTCAATCAATTTTTCAGATTGATGGAGTTTTGGTGGTCAATTTCTTTCCGACCCGTTTAAGGGCATATTGGTCAACAACTTTGACCAATCGATTTCTAACACTTCTGGTCAAAACCGGATTTCAGTCCAGAAGACTTTTATTTTTGTATCGAGATTTTAAGGCTATTAACCAAAACCCGACTTCCGAATCGCTGTTCGGATTCTTGTCAGTACCAGCTCGCTTAAACGTTTAATTTAACATAACTGGAGTTCTAAACTTTTGTTCGAATGATTCCAGCGGCAACGAGTTCTTTTTTACTCATATTTTTATATCTCAAAGTTTTAGGTTCAGATTGTTTGTTTCGTTCGACGCATTAGTGGACGACTCGCTTAATTACTAACTCGTTTATCATTATCATTATTCACTTGCCTTCAATTTAAGGTGAGTTTTATCATTCCTCATTTTTACTGAATTTTCACAAAGTTTTGGCTACATATACGTATTATTCATATTTTGTATTATCTATATATCACAAAATAGCAAACGTGTAATTGTGTGTGAACTATCAAATATACTTGCTACCTGCTTATTTGTTTACTTTATCGCATTCGAAGAGGTCCAACATATTCTCATTTATAGTATGATCATACTATTGACCCCCGCCCGATTCGCTAGGCAACGGTCTTATTATTTGCTCATGGTTGATTCACCGACGCTCGATTCGCTTGGCAATGGTTAATTGACACCTTATTTGCTCATGGTTTGATTTATTTACCGTAATTTATTACGTTTTGCTTATTTCTTTTATTTATTATATTAATATTATATCATTGCAAAAACCGGTGATAATCTTAAAACTCTATTTTCTACGCATATGCATGTTACCTTTGAATTGAAGTTTGGCGTGAAAAGGAAATCTAGTAAAAAACATAGAGAATTTAATGAAGATTATATTTATCTTGATAAGATTACCAGTTTTAAATTATTTACGTGTGTTTTGAATATTTGTGCACAGTTTGTTAATGCATATTATGTCCATCTCGATCTTTATCAGGACTTTAATATAATAGGTTAAAAGTATAGGGGTTTTAATGTAAATATGGTAAACATGCCATTCGCTCTATTGTAAGTTACATTCGTTACTCCGTAACGAATATAACACATTCGTCTAAATGTAAGCTCATTCGTTAATCTTGTTTAACGAATGAGATAACGAATGAGGGCCATTCGCTATCATTTAAAGTATTAACAAATAAGCATGTTTATTCGTTAAGTAATTGTAACGAATGACTTATTCGTTAAGCTTATCTTAACGAATAAGAGTTGTCGTCTATATAAACCCCTGTAATGTATTTCATTATAACAGTTCTGATTTTTTCCATATATCCTCTCGTTACTCTGTCTGATTGCCATCTCAATACACACACTACACCTACTAACGTATATCTAGACTAATAGTATAACGAATCAACATGAACATCGATGCAATCACAAGATCAAGATCCTTATATGCTCTCTCAAATGGTATCAGAGCTTGAGATCTGATCTTCGACGATTCTCGTGTTGATTAATCGTATAATTCATCTCGTATTTGATTCAATTCATGGTGAATTGATAGGATTTGAAGGTTAATTGAGTTGAATTGAAACAAAGGATCGTATTTCATTGAAACTGGAATTGCAATTAACGTAATTAGGAGTATTGATCAGTTAATTGAATAATCATGAAGGTTAGAGTTCGTTTGAATGAGGTTAGAGTTTAAATTGATAACAGATTAAGATCCAATTGAGTTATGGCTTGGATGTTACGAACTGGTCAAGAACGAGGTGGTTAATTGATTGTATTAGTTGTTGTTTAAGAATTCGGACAAGTGAGATCAGGTTCGGAATCAAGTTACGAATAGATTGAAAGTCATTTTAATGATTTTAGGCTAATACGGATTGATATGGACTAAGAACTGAATAGGATTGAAAAGTTTGAATTTATGAGTTCTTATTCGTTAATGATGAATACTGATTCGTAAATCTTGAACTGCTCATTCGCTAAGTCTTAACTACTTATTCGTTAAGACTTAATCGCTCATTCGCTAAAACTCAACGCTTATTCGTTAATCCCTCACTTTCGTTAAAACCACATTCGTTACACAAACTTCTTTCACTTAAACCTTATTCGCTAAAAGCTCATTCATTATTCATTCTCTATTCATGATACTCATTTGTTAGATTGCTCATTTGGTTCATACATCTTAACGAATATCATTCATTCATTAAGCAATTCTCATTCGTTACTGTTTTCCCATTCGTGTGAATAGTATCCTGAAGTTCTTAAGTATTGACAAGTTTAGTCCTTGAAGTTTCAACAAGTATTATCATGGCTTCGCAGAATGCTTCGTTCTATGCTTTAGCATCTCAAAATGCCCTAATGCGGCAAATGCTTACCATGGACAATGAAATTAGGAGCCACAACAAGTGTCCAAAACTGTTGAAATTATCTGACTTTGCTCGGTGGGAACCGAGATTTCGTGCTTACTTGGGATCCGTTCATCCGAGTAGTGTTCGTTATCTTGATGTTGTGTATGCTGCACCGTTGGTTGGAAGTGACAATCTTGGCTGGACTCCTAAAGAATTCAAGAATTATGAAACTCAAGAGTTAAAAGACATTGAAAGTGAGACTAAGGCTTATTCAACTCTCACTATAGCATTACCTGAAGACATCTTTCATCAATACAGCACCATAAAGGTTGTGCATCAGTATTCGATACTTTGAAGAGAAGAAGTCTAGGCAACACCCTAGAAAGCTAGAAAACGCTTGTAAAGTTTCAATTCAGAAACTTTATTTTGATGAAAAATTAAACGGTTGAAGAGATGATAAATCGTTTTAGTCATCTAGTGGTAGAAATGGCCAGTGTTAATTTGGAGCCGACTGAGACTGACAAGATAGATACATTGAAGAATGCATTGCCTTCATAATATTCGACTTTTCTCTTTGTGTTAATACTAAACTTACTGCAGTCCAGTTTATCAACAAAATTGAGGAAAGAGAATTTGAATTAAGGTGTCAAACATCATTGAAGGACAATCAGAATCCTTCAATTTATGGTGGAGCAATGCCAGCAAACTCTTCAAGTCAAATTTCAGTCTCAATTACTGCTTTCTTCACTCAAACTGAAGAGGAGAATTCTATTGTAAACAATTCAGCTAATGTATGCTTTATGGCATCAGGGTCGAAATCCGAGTCTACCACCAATGCTTCAAGTACATTACCTAAAGTAAACCTTCAAGAAGCTGAACATCAGTTTGCTTTTTTATGTGCTTTCATGACATCATACGAACAATTGGTGGGTAGGGTAGCAAAATTGCCACTAGTGATCTAACCGATGAAGATTATGATCAAATTGATCCTGATGATCTTGAATTTATGGATCTAAAATGGAATATGGCTATGATTGTGAGAATGGTCAAGAAGTTCATGCAAAGAATGGGGAAAGATCTTCCAACTTTGAATAAACGAGTTGGTTTTGATAAGTTGAAAGTTAAATGCTACAACTGCGGGGACTTTGGTCATTTTGCCAAAGAATGTGACAAGCCAAGAAAAGAATATTCCGGTCCACGCAATGCTAAGAGATCACAAGGAAAGAATTCATCGGGTAATGATCAAGGCAAAAGGAGTTCCTCTGAAGGAGATAAGAACAAGTTAAACAACAATCAAGCTCTTGTCGCTAATGAAGGGGTTGATGGGTCGCAGAGGATTGGGGAATCAGGCCAATCTTGCAGTATTTGAATCAGTTGAACAATTTGAAGATGCAAGTAGTGATCAAGTATCTGAAGAGAGTGACACATCAGACTCTGAAACTGATTCTTATCAGAGTTCGTCTAATAACTCAACTATGCAAGCCAAATCTGACAATTCAAATTCTGATCAAATTGAATCTTATGCTTGCATGGCTAAGTTTGACGAGGTATGTCCTGAACCTCAAGTTAACGTAACTAAACCTTTAAATGTTGTGTTAGAATGTTCTGAATATGCTGAAATCAAATCTAAATTAGAAATCGCTTTAACTCAGAACAGTTCTCTCACAAAGGAGCTTTTATGAAAAATGAATGCTACAAACAGATCTAAAAGCTGAGGTTCAATGTAAGATTATAGTGGTTGAACAACATTTTCAAGAGATTCTCAGACTCCGAACTTGCATTTCTAAACTGGAAAATGAAATTTTGGAATTGAAAAATAAACTTGGAAAATTTCGAGATTCCTCGTTTTTACTAAATGAAATAATTGAAGTAAACAGTTCCCACAAGAAAAATGGGAAAGCAGGTTTAGGGTTTGTTGAGATTCCTCCTCCCTTTAAAGAAGATTACTGTAGCATTCCAGACATTGAACAATGTCCTGAAGTGATTACAGTTGAACCTGTAAGTGTTGATCAAACCAAATCAACTCAAGAACCGGTTCACATTAAAAGTACCTCCGTTTTTACCAAAAGTGAATTAGATGGTTCCGTTGAGGTGTTAGTTGAACAAAATGAGATTGTCAAAAATAAGAATATTCCTGCTGACAAACACATTTTATGTGAACCCGAAGAATTTGAACAGGCAGTCTATGGTTCACAATCTTTGGGTTAAACTTCTAAAACTCCTAAGGTTTCACCTAATGTTTCTCAATCAGACAAACCTTCGGTGTCTGATGAGGAGTTGATGAGATTCATAAATCCTCAACCAAAATCTTCAGGCGGGAAGATATTTAAATTAAAAGGTCTTTCAAAGGTTTTTTCGGATAAGGAAGTTCCTCTGAATCTTCTTAATCCAGAATTAATTGAAAGTGTTTTTCAGGATGACACTTCAGAAGTCACTAAACTTGAACAACAATTTAACAAATCTAAATTCAAAAACGTTCAAGAAAAAGCAAAGAACATCACATTTAAACCCATAAAATTTGTCAAATCGTCTGGAATGGAGAATTCATCTAATTCTACCAATCTTGAATTTTTCCAAAATAAAAGGGACTTAAATCTGTTGGTACAAAGAAAGTGACTTTTGATGCATCAAAAACTGAGATTCAACCTGTGAAGAAAAATTAACCTAGTGGTTCACTACAAAAAACTTTAGATTCACGCTTATGTTTTAAAATGTGGTGAACTTGGACATGTTTCTAAAAATTGTAAAACAAAGGTTGATGAGATATGTGCCATATTTATGTATTGTAACGTTATGCTGTCGGATTCTCTCCTCACCTAATGTATTCATCATAATGTAATCATCCATTAACGTATTGAATGAACACGAGATTTAACGTATCGATTTGCGACTAGATCTTGGCTCGTAAACGTTCGTGAGCCAAGTTGATGAAAGTTTAATAATGTATTTTGATGTCAATCCAAGAAAAGTTGTTACGATTGAGTCTTTTAATGTAACAAACAAATGTATTGACCGTGCTCAACCGATTTGTTTAAACACTGATTCGGGAATTATTCGTGACGGGTATCTAAAGAAGAAAAACAAGAAACCGGTCACATATTCTCAATTCCCGAATAATAGTGTTAAGTTAACTTTTTCTCCGAAAATATCAAAGGGAGAGCCCAAGACTGAGGCTTGGGCTGCCTTTTTGAACTAATCATTTACTTGTTTGTGCAGAGTTTATCCAGGTCCGGGTCTACTCACAAATGGATTTTGGATAGTGGATGTTCTAGGCATATTACTGGCAACCTCGATCTTCTGAATAATGTTAAGGATATTCAAGGAGGTTATGTTGCATTTGCTGGTAACAATGGGGGAATGATTACGAAAGAAGGAGAAGTTTCAAACGGGAAAGTAACGTTTGAAAACGTAAATTATTGTGAGAAGGTGAATCATAATTTATTGAGTGTTTCTCAGATATGGGATAAAAAGTTTACCACCGTTTTCACAGACAAGGAATGTGTTATCCTTCAACCGGGATATACGATTCCTGAAGATATGGTTGTCATGAGATAACCACGATCTAATGATATTTATGTACTGGATATGAGTTACGATGTCAATGTTTCACCCTCAACTACATGCTTCATGTCTAAAGCTACCGAAAAGGAATCTATCCTTTGGCATCGACACATGGGACACATTCACATACGCAAGATGAATTTTCTTATTTCAAATGAGTTGGTGGATGGTGTATCCCTTAAAAATTTCAAGTTCAATGATCATTGCGTTGCGTGCAAGTAGGGGAAACAAAAGAAGTAATCACATCCAAGCAAGTCACTCAACACTATTGTTACACCACTGGAACGACTTCAGATGGATCTCTTCGGTCCAGTGAATCGTGCTAGTATTGCTGGAGATTGGTACTGCTTGGTAGTGACTGATGATTTCTCACGTTACTCATGGGTGCAATTTATGGGATCGAAAGATCAGACACCTATATTAATTCAGAATCTGATTACGAAGATCGAATCACTTTACAAATTAAAAGTGAGACGAATTCGTAGTGACAATGGAACTGAATTTAAGAATAATGTATTGGATTTTTTCTGCATACAGAAAAATATTCATCGAGAATTCAGTGCACCTTATGTTCCTCAACAAAATGGTGTATCTGAAAGAAAGAATCATACGTTGATTGAAGCTGCAAGAACGATGCTCGCTGATTCAAAGCTTCATGTTCAATTCTGGAACGAAGCAGTGAACACAGCGTGTTATACTCTGAATCACGTACTAACTGTAAAGAAGTTCAAAAAGACAAGTTATGAACTTCTGAACAATCGTAAACCAAACTTAAAGTATTTGGAACCATTCGGGTGTCCGTGTACTGTTTTAAAGAGAGATGCTGGAAAGTTTGATGAAAAAACGTTTGAAGGTTACTTTTTGGGATACAATTCTCCTAAGAAACGAATCTTCAATATCTCTTCGGGGTGTGTGGAAGAATGGTATCACATTGATTGCCAAAGTTATACTACTCCGCCAACTGGTACAGGTCCCGACTGGATGTTCGATTACGACGGTTTATTTAATTCGTTTATGTCAGTGGTTGAAGAAGTACATGAAGATCTTATTAGATCTTATCTGGAAGAACAATGTCTTCCGATGTCAAGGTCTTCTTCGGTTGATGTGAATGACTCTCCTAAGGTATCAGAAACGTCGAATGAAGTTTCTGAATCTTCTGATGATGCTGATTGATTCATCGTCAGTATCCTTGGATGAAGCTCCAGAAACAAACGAGCCAATTCATATTGTTGATGAATCACCGACTGTCTCTTTAGACACAGCAGAGGAAAATATCACCAATTTTGGTGAAAACATACCTGTCACTGTCAATCCTTCCTTAAGGATTCATTCAAGTCATCCATATGAACAGATAATTGGTGATGTGAACAATGGGGTTCGAACAAGAAACCAATTAGCTAATGTATGTGATGATCAAGTTGATTGTAACGTATCTCCTACCGAGGATTCGATAGTTTGTGCTTATGCGGATTTGCACTCTTCTGGTATCCTCAGTATTGCATAATACACCTGCTTCTAATCACAGATAGAACCAACAAGTGTCACAATGGCACTCAAGGAACCATCTAGGGTTGAAGCTATGCAGGAGGAGCTGCAACAGTTTGTTCGACTGGGTGTATGGGACTTAATAGACAAGCCCGACTGTGTGAAAAAGGCTATTCCAACTAAATGGGTCTTTAAGTGCAAAAAGGATGACCGCGGGGTAATCGTGAGAAACAAGGCACAATTGGTCATACTTGGTTATAATCAACAAGAAGGAATAGATTACACCGAATTATATGCTCCGGTTGCACGACTGGAGGCTATACGTATCTTTCTTGCCTATGCAGCCTATAAAAATTTTAAGGTTTATCAAATGGATGTGAAGTCGGCGTTCTTAAACGGAGCTATTCATGAGGAAGTGTATGTGAAGCAGCCTCCCGGTTTCGAGGATCCAGACTTTCCAGAGCGTGTTTACCGATTAAATAAAGCTCTTTATGGTTTACACCAGGCCCCGAGAGCCTGGTACAGCACGTTGGCTGACCATCTGCTAGAGAGTGGATTCACGAGAGGGACTGTGGATTGTACACTATTTTATAAGAACGTGGGTGATGATTTGCTCCTTGTCCAAATCTATGTGGACGACATAATTTTTGGTTCGACGAACGACAGCTTGTGTAAAGATTTTGAAAAGACGATGCAAACCAAATTCGAGATGAGCTCGATGGGAGAAATTAACTTTTTCTTAGGATTGCAAGTTCACCAGTCTGATTTCGGGATCTTTATCCATCAGACAAAATATGTGAACGATGTCTTGAGCCGATTCAATATATCCGATGGCAAAATTCCTTCGACACCTCTTCCCGTGGGTCACAATTTATCACCGGATGAATTGGAGGATACCGTAGATCCAACCCTGTATTGAGCTATGATCGGATCTCTCATGTATTTGACTGCATCGCGACCTGATATTATGTTTGTTGTTTGTTTGTGTGCTAGGTACCAATCGAGTCCCCGAGTGACTCACCTGGCGGCAGTAAAGCGCATCTTACATGAGCTGAGGGGAAATCCAGACATCGGGTTATGGTACCCCAAAGACGATAAGTTCGATCTCACCGCTTTCACTGATTCGGACTACGGAGGATGCAAAATCAACTTCAAGTCTACTACAGCGGGATGCCAATTTTTAGGAAACCGATCTGTTTCCTGGCAGTGTAAGAAGCAGACGACGGTCTCAACTTTTACAGCCGAAGCAGAGTATGTGGCGGCCTCGAGTTGCTACTCACAGGTTCTCTGGATCCAGCAACACTTGCAAGATTACGGTTTGAAGTTTCTTACTACTCCCATTTATATTGATAATTCTGCTGCAATTTCAATCACCAAAAATCCGGTTCACCATTCAAAAACCAAACACATTGAAATCCGTTATCACTTCATACGTGATTGTTTTGAAAAGAAATTAATATCAATTGATAAAATTCACACGGATTTTCAAAAGCCTGACCTTTATACCAAAGCGTTTGACAACACACGTTTTCAATATCTACTGGGTATAAATGGTTTAAAAACTTTAAAAGATATTCAAAAGCTTGGTTAAATCATTTTATTTCTTGTTTTGTTTCGATTTTTGTTGTTTTTAGGGGGAGAAAAATATAACATCCAAAAAATATTATGGTTTCTGTTTGCACAGAGAAAATTAAAAACTCCAAAAACATTCAAATATTGAAAATTTTCAAAAACAATGAAAAAGACTCCTCAAAATGAGTTTTGAAGCAAAAAGGGAAAATGATAGTACATTGACGGGATTGATCTAGTACATGGATAAACTAGATTAAAAATTACCGTAAGGCCAGCAATATGATATGCGAAGATAGGCTTGACAGACTATATAGGAACTGATAAGATATAAAGATAATGAATGCCAAACCTAGTAGAATTACATCTTGAAAGACTGATACTATATCTGATTTAAAGAAAAGTCAAAAGTCAAAATGATTACTTTGTGTGCATGCTTTCATTTTTGAAGAAAACTCTGCTTTGTTTTTATTCTATTTTGCAAAGAAATTCAACTTTATTTTTTCTTTATTTTTATTCAAATATTGGATTCTCTCCTGCGCGATAAGATTATCCGACCTGAGGGTTAATATTTGAGTATTCTGCTTTATTTTCTTGGTGTTTCGTATAAAATCTTGGACTTTCTCCGCGCGATAATACGGGATTATCCGAATTGAGAGTTAAGATTTTATGCAACTTCTACTTATTTTTATCTTTTTATTTTGTTGAAATGGAACCTTATCTGCATGTAGTAATACCGATCTTAAAGGAAAATTTTGACATTTTGCTTTATTTTCCTTTTATTATTTTTGCATGAGTCACAGTTAATCAAAATTTGGAAAATAAAAGAAAAACGTATATGTGAAATTCACTGTATAAGAGATAGAAATGTTATATCTGATTGATGGGGTCCACATATGGTTTGTGCCTAATTGAACCAAATTATAGCATATCGTAAAGTTTCCGACAAGTCTGTGAAAAGTTTAAGAGGACAATTATATCTGCAATCATCGTTGGGTTACGTGTATAATAATCATTGAAATCGAAGTGTTACTTAGTGACATTTTCTTCAATATAATTCCCTGCTCAACTCACAAAAATATGTACTGCTTTAAGTAGTTTAGTTGTTTACTGGTTTTTATTACTTGTTAATTGAAAATTTTAGAAAAACCAAAAAGATTTTTTTTCTTTTCTGCTTTAGTTTCGATTTACCAAGCTAGAGAATAATTCAAAAGAAAAAAAAAAGATTGATCCCCAAAAATTTTAAGTTAATCGTGCTTAAGGTATTTACAACTGGTATCAGTTGTATTTTAATGTAAAAATCCGTTTTAAGTTAAATATTACAGATCCTTGGTTGATCGGGTATATTTAATGTATTCAATCAAACCCTAATTGGAAGTGATTGATTATTTTATTATTTGTATTAAAACCCTAATTGGTTTTAATATTATTTAATTCCTTAATGAGATTTTTGTCTCATTCGCTAAGGAAAACTGGTGATTCGTTAATTAGTTTAATGAATGTAAACCTTTCGTTATTTAACTATAACGAATGAGTTAATCATTCGCTATCAAGACATTTGCTTCCGTTGTGCATCACGAATGGAATACATTCGTGTGACCATTAACGAATGGAATGAATTTAATGTATCATTCGTTAAAATTTTAACGAATGACATTCTTATTCGTTAGAAACATTAACGAATAACGTTTATTCATTAAAGTTTAACGAATAAATCCTTATTCGTTTAAAAGGTTAAACGAATCAGGACGAATAAGTTAACGAATGAGGCCATTCGTTAGTTCAAATTTGAACGACTGACCTCGGGGTGTGTGAAATTATTGGGGTTTATAATCCCAAAGACAGACGAATGTCGTTTCATTCGCCATTTTCCTATTTCACTATCACCCTAAACGAACTATTACAAATTTTTCCCAAAATCATTTGCTTGCTTATTACCGATATTGATTAACATCTTTACATTCTACAGGTATTAACGAACACAATGATATGAGATTCATGGGTTTTAATCGTTGTTTTATGGGTTAATTGATAAATTGAAAATCTGAATTTGAATCGAACAGTTAACAGATTAGAAAACTCTTAACTGATTAAATTTTGGATAAATGACAAATAACTAGTGGTTTAAATAGGATTCCGATCATTGTTGATAAGGTTAATTCGTAATTGTAATGGATAATCAAAGGTTTCGACGATGATGTTTGTCGTCTTTGACTTTGGTTGGTCAAAATTAAAATGTAAATTGACTCTGGTGTAGTCAAATTGTTTATTTTAGTCAGATTCGTTATTCATATAACGAATGATAGTCAGATTCGTTAGATTGTTAACGATTAACTATTTGATTCGCTAAGGGAACGAATGTATAGTTAAAATAAGTATAACGAATCAGGATTAATTCGTTAGATCAAAAAGGTTTGATAACGAATGAATTCACGTATAAGTGTGATTCGTTACGTGTAACGAATGTACTTGTTAAATGTTTAACGAATGTCTCATTCGTCATAACAAGTGAAATGATCATTCGTTAAAAAAGAGTATTATATTATTGAGTGTTTTACTAATGTTTGTTTGTTGAACAGTAATGGCAGACGAAAATGTTCAAAACCCTGTTGCCGAGCAACAACCTGTAAATAATCCAGCACCTGAACAAGCTCCGGTGAGGCTGTCGTGGAACAAAAGTCACAACATTTGTGCTTATCTTTAGCCGAATTTTGAAGATTCTCCGATATTCGGGGGTATGATTAGATTTCTGATACGCTCAAGAATTTACAAGGCTATTTCGACTCGTACGGTGGTTTATTAGAAGATTATACGAGCATTTTGGAATAATGCAAGTTTCAATGAGGCAGAAAATCAAATTGAAGCGGTAATTCAAGATAAACGAGATTGTGATTGATGTTGGGGCAATCCGAGTTTCGTTGGGATTTCATGATACGATCGATGACAGATGCGAGTTTGATAGGGAGTTGATACGTGGATTATTTGGACGTGTAAAGTATAATGGGGATTTGGGAAGATCTATGTATAATAAAGCATACTTGTGTGAACAATACAAGTATTTGCTTCATGTATTGATTCATTGCCTTGGCGGACGTAAAGGAGGATTTGATGAATGCCGAATGATGCTGCAGTCCGCTTTCGTTGCTCTTGTGCTGAATAAACCATTCAACTTTTCTGAATTGGTTTATTATCATTTGAAAGAGAGCATTACAAGCAGACATAAATTTCTAATGTATCCAAGATTTCTACAAATGATAATCAATGATTTGGTGTCGGATTTGGAGAAAGATCAAGCTGATGTTATGAAGCTTGAACACATGAACGAATAACTATGAGACGGTTGAGATCTTATAGAGGGCAGAGTCTGGCAGACTGACCAAAGTTTAAACGATTGATTGGTCATTTAGCAAATATTGATTATGTTGCACCGCCTAATGATCGTTGGATTCATGATGACTCCGACTCAGAACATGAAGGTGGTGATGATGGAAATGATGGTGGAGATGATGGTGGTGATGGTGGTCCAGGACCACAAGCTGCTTTAAGTTATGAGCAGAAACGTAAACGTAAAGGAAAAGAACCAATGGTAGAGAAGAGTGATAAAGTAAAGAAGCAACGGGTTCGACGTGGATCAGGAATTGAGATTCCTAGTCAACCGTTTGTTATTTCTACTCCTCCGGTATCTATTTCAGATCCTATTCCTACTTCTCCTGCACCTCAACAGATTCCAAGGTCACCGACACCGATTCATATGCCAGTGTCTCCGGTACCTCCATCTATGACATTGATTACTACTGCACGACCAGATCCTGTATTTGGTGATCTTCTTCAGACCGTTTTAGCAAGTATGCCTACACCGCAGCCTGCTACTCTTGCTACTCATGTTACACCGATACAGTTGCCGAGACCTGAGCATTAGTTTATGACATTTACTCGTCCTCAGGGTCCGTTGCAACCAGTTCATCCAAATTTCTTTGGCTTGAATCTTCAGACTCAATGGTTTCATATGATGAATCTGTTGCATCTTCAACAGACTTAAATGCAAGCTGATAGAGCGGCCCATGAGTTAGCACAACGAAATTTGTTGCGTCATATTCAGTTCACTCAACGTGAAAACCAGGAGCCCTTATTGCTGCTCAGGGGGAGAGATTGGATAAACAGGATGAGATCATTCTTCAGTTGATATGTAAAGAAGATGAGTTAAAGAAGTTAAAGAACAATGAAGATGATCAAGATGGTACAGGTGGTGGGGTAGATCAGCAACCGGGCGGAATTTCCACACCGTCGGCAGGAAATAAGACTGATGTGAGTGATGGTGGATCTCGAGATAATCAGCTACAGATAGTACCATAAAAGGATTACACGAGAGCTAAACCGATTGATGTCATTCCAGCAAACACGATTTTATTTGTGGGAATGAATGGAATAGTGTATAGTATGGTGAATGCGAATGAGATCGAAGAAGGTGAATTTGTTGATCATTCATTAATAAAAGAACAAATTGCCTTGCTTCTGGATCTAAATGAAGAAGAGGTGGATGTGTTGGGAAAGAGTGTGGACGTCGATGTTGAAATAGAAGAAAGTACTAATACAGGCATTCCACACGGGAATGTGCCTAATTTTGATGAGGTAGAGGTTGAAGACGAAACTGCTAAGGAGTACCCTGAGTTCTACACCGACAACAACAACGACTCAGGTATTCCGTTTTTCACTACTGAGCATTTTGATGCAGCAGAACGTCGTTTGCAAGAAGAGAAAGATAAATTTAAAACTGCTGAAACAAGTCACGTCTCTGCTACTGAGAAAAAGCGTAAACGTGCTTTGGATGGTATGTTTGAACATAATGTTGCAAATGTGAACAAGATGATCGAGACTTTTTGTTATCATGAACAAGAAGAAGTCAAAGTGGAAAAAGCTCGAGCATCAGCATACCAAATGAAGAAGTACAAGCCAGCTAAAGATGTAAGAGGTGATTGGTGGCATGGCAGTATGATTCAGATCTTAAGGTATATATCATGAAATGGGACCACGGTATTTATTACTTCAAGCGCCCACACGATATCTTATCTATGCCCAGATGGGATGTGAGAACACTAGCAAACAGACCGTTCGTGAATCGTGGGAACCATCAGTGGGTTGGGTGGTTTTATAAGCAGTTATTGCATGAAACCCGTTTCGGTTTCAAGTTTTTCAAGCCATATGTGCCTACTCATAAGTATATTGATGAGATTGATACACGCACAGGCTGGAGGAAGATGATACTACAAGCAAAGCCGCCAAAGACGATGAAGAGGGTTCCAATGAAGATATTTCCTCAGAGTCTGTTCACCTCGTTTAATTATTAGTATTACGACAATCATACAGGTGAAGCGGTTATTGTATTCGGTCATGGTTAAAACACGAAGATGATACTTGTTATTGATCCGATGTGGCTGGTTAACTTATCTGAGTCTGACAATGATGCGTTATTTACAAGTCAGATCAGGTTTGCTAACGTATGCGACTACGAGCTTGCTATGCAGTTTCAGAAGGTTGTTAGAGTCTGTTACGCATACAAGATTCACAGTTGTGTTGACTGGAAGACCAAGATGTTCCAGAGATGAAAGATAAAAAGCTCGAGACGAGGGGGAGTTTGTTGATGCATATTTTGTCCGTCTCGATCTTTATCAGGACTTTAATGTAATAGGTTAAAAGTATAGGGGTTATAATGTAAATATGGTAAACATGCCATTCGCTCTATTGTAAGTTACATTCGTTATCCCTTAACGAATGTAACACATTCGTCTAAATGTAAGCTCATTCGTTAATCTTGTTTAACGAATGAGGGTCATTCACTATCATTTAAAGTATTAACGAATAAGCATGTTTATTCGTTAAGTAATTGTAACGAATGACTTATTTGTTAAGCTTATCTTAACGAATAAGAGTCATCGTCTATATAAACCCCTGTAATGTATTTCATTATAACAGTTCTGATTTTTTCCATCTATCCTCTCGTTACTCTGTCTGATTGCCATCTCAATACACACACTACACCTACTAACGTATATCTAGACTAATAGTATAACGAATCAACATGAACATCGATGTAATCACAAGATCTAGATCCTTATATTCTCTCTCACAGTAATATGAAATAATTAATTTAATAGATATTGTCACATTTTTATTTATGATAGTATCTTCGAGCTGTGAACAATCAGCTCACGCCCCGGCATTTCCGCCTTAGATTGGGGTGTGACAAACTGTGGGACCAGTTTACTTACCTAGAGAAACTCACAAGCGTGTTAGAACCTATTAGACCAAAGCATGCTATTTCAAACGTCACATAAATACAAGTATATTTTTCCAAATGATTAAAGTTAAAACTTTATCAAGGTTAAACCAAACTTAAGGTCTGCAACTTTATCAAGAAACACCATTCATATATTTATAAAAACCTATTTATTTATTTATAGGTTGGCGTCATTCATATCAAGAAGGTTTTAAAACAAACACCGATGGTACAAGTGAATACGTTAAACCTTTACAATCACTCAAAACAGATTTATACTCTATAAGATGAATGAGTTGTTTGTCTTAGAGAAGCAGTCAAATATTTACATGAAATTGCGTGATCTCTAAAAACGTTATAAAGCAAAGTAGAAATAAAAGCAACTCAGACTGATTACACATGTGCCTGGATCCAAACATAACCGTACGTGCAGTCATAACCAGTCCTCCAAACAGGGGCTACGTGAGTCGTGACTCGGTGAAATCTTGAATTGTGTATGTAGGACAGTAGTACAAATCCCGGAAATAAAAGATGTTTTCGCTAAGTTTATAAAGAAAACTATATTTGTATTATAACATTAGTTTAAATGCCTTTAGAGTCAAACATTTCACCAGCATATAGCTGACGTATCCCCCCCCCCCCCCCACCACCACCACCACCACCACCACCACCACATTGCAGGTAATTAAGTTCAGTAAGCAATAGTAAGGATTAGAGTCATATTGAAGATAGAAGCTCGCATTACAAGATGGCTCAGTTTTGATAATGTAATCCTTGTAATATGATATGATAAAACAATGTTTTGTAAACGAATACTCGAGTGTTTAATTCCCGAGTAAATTTTAAATGTAAATTAATATTTTATAAGCATAAAAGTCTTCCGTAAAAATCAACGCAAAACTCTGATATATTTACAAAACAGATACCAACTGATGGTCACACTTCTATGCCCTAAGTCGAGGTGTGACAGTTCGCGCACCACAGCAGACGGCCTTATAAGAATGTTGTTTTCTTAGCCACTTGTCCATAAGGTATGACCTTCATGATTTTCTGAAGTACCGAGTCATGAACTGAGTTATTAATATCTAGATGAGATCGACACGACTCACTTCTTGTAAATATGAAAGATCATTGATTCTCTTTAACGAAAAACACTCGAGCTAAACAAAAGCAAAGATTGTTCAATTTGATAATTAGCAAGCCTGTAGGGGAATGTTCATTTACAAAATAATATTAACATGAGAACGTAGGAAATACTACCAATCTACCAAAAATGAGAACGTATGAAACAATATCAACTACAATACCAATCTACATAAGCAACGCTTTTTAATAACAATGAAAAAAACTTAATAATAGCAACAAAAGAATCAAAATCAACACCAAAATAATAACAGCAAATACTTATAACAGCATAAGAAAAAAGCTAATAATAACAACAAAATGTAAATCAACAAATACTTGTAACGTTTCATAATAGGAAATCAACATATACGGACAACAAATAACAGCAAACAATTATAAAAACAAAAGTAATAACAACAAATTGATTATCACTGTTTTCATGTTAAGAATAAAATGTATTTAATCCTGAAAACTTATGTTATATTTGGTTGCGTGTCATTGATCCTACTAAGGGTGTGACAGATCCTATCGATGACCCTCAAAAACTTACAAAATAACTTTACTTGTACAAAGATTCGATGGTGATGAGTTTTTATTTATTTTTTTATAAACATTGCACATTTATTAAAATTATTAATAAAAAATATGGAAATCCTTGAAAAGGCATTGTGAAAGCACTTGAAGCATTATTGATTTATATTTCCACAATTCACACTCACTCGTGATTAACACGGTGGCCGACTAAAAATATATTGTTGCCGGGTTTTATCTTTCGTATTACGAGGATTGTTTTATATTTTTCGTTTTTTAATATTTGGTTTTTGAATTTTAATTTTCTTTGTTGTAAGAAAGTTAATAATATACTTAGGATTTGATGATGAAAGGGTTTCACAGATAAATGATATGTTATAATCCATTTAAAATCTATCTGGGTTTGGTGACCCATGACCCGCTTATTTTTTTACTATAAAATTGTTTTTTAATTATAAATAATGTCTTTATAATTAATTTTTAATATATCCCTATTTTATAGAATTTTCATATCAAATATTTGGTAAGATTAATTTTTAATTTAATGAGATGTTATAACCCGTTTAAGAGCTAACTGGGTTTGATGAGATCCATACCCGTAAATTCGGGTCAAATGCATTAGAAACCTCCATTTATAAATAAAGCAATCTGGTGGCTTGAGAGAATTTAGGAAGCAACCAGAGAGCTTTAAAATTTTCGTTTATATATATTATAGATAGATGGATTAATATTAATAGTAATAATAATAATAATAATAATAATAATATATTTTTAATTATACTAGGTACCGGTTATTTTTAAAAAGAAAAAGAAAATGATGTTTCTGCATCAGTCAAACTTAATCCTGTCCAAACTTCAACCTAAGCTTCAGTCAATAAACTCGTATGTCATATCTTTAAGGGGCAAATGTAACAATCCATATTGAAAATTTTGTACACGGCTTTAAAATCATGTGCCTATGTACGAAGTGAAAACATGACTTCTCTCACACATACCCCACACACATGTGTATATAGCTAAAGCATATTATTTTTATCTTGTCTACATATAGTTGATTGTTTCAAGAAAAAAAAATGGAAAATTATAATAGACTATAAAAAGACGAAAATTACGCGATGGATTTAGTTTCCGTGTAAGTTCCATATTGAAGAAAAGAGTAAAATTAGTTCTACGTCCCTACTTCTTTAACTTTTTTATGTCTTTAAACAATGATTTTCTTTTTGCAAACAAAGGTATCACGTTCCTATTGCAATTATATTTAATAAAAAAAACCGTTGCTTTTATTTTTGAAATAACAATCTATCCTACTCTTATTAATAACCAATACCTGTGTTTTGTAGGATTTGAACCCTCAACTCCATCGTTGAGACGTTTAATAAAAAAACGTGTTAACTAGTCGGATAAAGTTTTGGTTACAACTAATACGCGATCCCGCGCGTTGTGGCGGATCCAATGACTTTCGAAAAGTTACATACATCTGTTACGGTTTGTTCTTTGGTTTTAAGTTGTTTTGCTTGATTCTTTAACATACGCCTTGAGTGCCGCCTCTTCTATTGGCGACGCTTCGAACATTATTGTGGTTCTGAATCATGTGATTAAAATCGGCTCCAAGGGTTGGCGTTGCCGCATTGAACAACCTTGACAGGCAACGGCCGATAGTGATGCAGGTGTTACGCGCCAACGTCTACGCCTTCGCTGACCTCGCACCACCGTGTGACATCATCGTAACCGCACGAAGTCGTCGTCTTTGCATCATTGGCCATTTGTTATTAAAAGGAGAACTTCATGAGTAACTTTACATTATTATATTTTATATATAATAATAAGTTTGTAACTAACTACATTGGAAATTGTAATGCTTTTTGCAGCAGGTACACGTGTAAAATAGTAAGTGGCCCTCTTTGATAAACAGTAACTTATGTGTGATAACTGTCGTTTGCTTTTTAATATATATATAATGACTATTTACGTGAGTTACTCAAATTTATATATTTACAATTTGGAGAGATTTTGTGCATCAAAGGTTGTACATCATGCATTTAAGTTTGTTTCGCTTTCCACTTTCCCTTCCTTCTAGATTGGTGAGCATAAGATGTTATAATATACATAGAAGATAGAAAGAAAATCAAACATGGTATACATCAAAGGTTTCTTTCAAGTTTGGTTTCTTTCAACCACACAAAGCGATTGGTGTAGTGGTAAGCTTTGGTTTCTTTCAAGTTGTTTATGAAGGTTCAATTCTTGCATGTGTGGTTGTTTTATAATTTGAGTATATTCCTTTGTAACATCTAAATTAGTTCTAGGTCGGTTTTTATATAAGACATAGTAAAACTTGCATGTTTTTATTTTTTTTTCTTTCCGGTATCGAAACGAACCCAGCAGACACTAACCGAAATCAAGTCAACTCGCTGCCATAACGCAAATGTTTTTGTTTCGCTTGTTAATTTGTTTTAAATATGTTAACTTGATGAAACTAGGGTTAAGTTTTGATATAGTAACGAGCGTAACCGATATCGAGCGAATTCACGTTACTTCACGACAACAACATCCCTGTTTTACCAAAACATAACAGCTACGGCGCAACGCACCGAGGAAAAACCTAGTTAAATACTAACAAGTTAGTATTGCTATGTTTCCATAAATTAGGACAAAAATGATATTAAACGAAAAGATGAAAAGATAATGATACATATATTTTTTTTTGGTTAATCTTAATCTTAAATATATATATATAAATAAAATATTTAAAAACTTTCTGGTTGCTTTATATATTCTTTAAAGCCAACATATTATTTTATTTGTAAATAGAGACTTTTTATACGTTTGATCCGAATTCACAGGTATGAATCTTACCAAGCCCAGTTAGCCCTTAAACGGGTTATAACATCCCATTAAATTAAAATTTAATCTCACCAAATATTTGATATGAAAACCCTATAAAATATAGATATATACTAAAAATTAATATCCAATTTTTTTTAAATAGATATTATTTATAATTAAGAAACAATTTTTAATTTTATAGTAAAAACAATAAGCGGGTCATGGGTCTCGCCAAACCCAGATAACTAGCTTTAAACCGGGTTATAACATCTCATTTATTTGTGAAACATTTTCATCATCAAATTCTAAATATATTATTAACTTTCTTACAATAAATAAAATTAAAATCTAAAAAAATATATAAATATTTCAAACGAATAATGTAAACATATATATATATATATATATATATTGTTTAATTTACTATAAAGAAAAGTTATCAAGTTTAAACACTTTTATTTGATTATTTTTAGTTTATATGCCCACTATAAATTTTTACTTTATTGCCGTTATCGAAGACTATTGAAGGTTTACCTAAGAATTGCCTTTAGAAATTGCAGGATACGAAGAAATTGCTACTGAAATTCCTATCCAGGGCGCTATTGGTCTGGAATCTTGATTTTATTTCAACATTTTCAGAATTGTTATATTATTTTAAGAAAATTATATTTGTGACATAAATAATTAACTTCAATTTCTATATTCGTAGTACCTAACAAACTTAAAACAGCACATGACAAAATGATCGTACGTGAAGAGATATTACTCGAATTCATGAGACCGAACCCGACATCAATTAATTAAACGATTTTCCTGGTCCCCAAAAGGACAAAGAGAATATTTTCTAATCAACCAATAGAATTAATTCAAGAGGTCACTATCACGATCCATTGCCCATTTTACAGGTGGCACCCAAGACGTGATTAATGACCTCAACCCTAAAACTCCACAATTGTAAATAGAGAAGAGAAAAGACTCAGTCAGTTGTGCTCTCATTCTCACTTACGCTTATATTCTCGTACTTATCTTACTCGATAAAAATATAAAATACCGATTCTCACGCTGGTGGTAGTCACACATGGAACCCCATCCTGTGGAAAGACTCACAGTATTGTATTTTGTAGGATTGGAGGAGACATACTCAAGAATATTGGTTGGAGAGGACGAAGGGTTTGGTGCAGCTATGCAAGTGTACCCTTACTCCTTCGTTGGCGTCATCCATGGGGCTTGAAACCACGATTATGTGGTGAACACAACAATTCGTCCTGTACGGTGATAGGATAAGACCTGCATACCCCGTCGAACTAGGAGCTCAAATGCTCCGGCTTAGAATAACTGGAGTACCAACTTCACTCGGCTCCTTTTCAACCTTTTCTCCCAAAGTAGAAGATAATGTGAGATCCATAATTTAATCTTTCACAGTCTCACCTACTATTTGTGGTTCCTAACAAACTTAAAATGTCACGTAGCAAAACAATTGTGGATGTCAAACATAAGAAATAACAAATTGGACCTGATTTGGAAATTATATGTATTGATGATAAAGGTGGGTATGAATTTCTCCCGTTATGCCTTAATGCCGAATGTATAATCAACGACTTTGATTGATATATTTTTATTATCAATCATTTCAATCATAGATGGTGGTTTGATTGTTACCGCCGCGCGGGGTTGGGGGGCAGGATCTAGAGTGCGACGCGTGGCATAGTCAAAGTTTAGGTGGGAAGACAAAAATGTAGTGAAAGTGTTACTCCACATATTTTTAAGGTGTCAAGTCTTCTGATGAACACTGATAAAAGTGTATCGATGTGATAGTCGTTTAAAAAAAATCGAGATGTTCTGTTTAAAAAGAAAATCGACATGTTCAGTTTATGTGTGTGTAAAACATCTCTAATTTTCGAGGTAGAAATATCAATTTCAAAAGTCAAAGGATTAAAATGGAAATTCTGGAAATTTGGAACCTTCGTGCTATGCGAAGAATCTGAACCAAGCCCTTCGCGATACGCAAAGGAACCACACAAAACCCAAGGATGGGCGTTGTTGCGCTACGCGAAGAACCCACCGATAGCTTCTGTGCGCTACGCGAAGTAGTCACAAAGTCAGCATTACAAGAGTCCAACCACGTGTCAACACGTGATAGGCCACGTGTCACCATGTGGCGACACGTGACAGGTCTAGGTGTCGATACAACAGGCCTAGTGGGCGGTGTCGTTCTAGGCAACGGCCAACCCAAAATCCGTCGCAATACGCGATGGAATAAAATATTCAAAGGAGGTTATCTTGTCCTTCGCGCTACGCGAACGACCAAGTTTGAATTTCTTCGCACTCAGCAAAGGAAAATAATTTCAGCCTATAAATAGGAGGCCACAAGGTAAAACCCCATTCATCCCAAAAGTATAAAACAAGATGTGATTCCTAATCCTTTATGTAATTTTGATTATTTTCATCGTCTAACTACATTTTTGTAGTAGTTTACTTCCAACTTTCTTTTTCTTGATACCCTCAGTAGCAACTTTCTTTCTCAAGTCATTGGTTTCATGCAAGGTTCGATCTAGATGTTCTTTTTGTGATTGCGGTATGAAACTAGGATATCCATACCGTAGTGGTGGATCACTATGCCCTATCATGACGATATCATAATGGTTTCTTGGATATGGTGGTTGGGGACTTGCTTCAAACGATAGATTATAAAAAAGCTTCAGCAGCCTCCTCCTGCTACTTTTTCTCATATACTTTTTCGAATATGGTAGGAACAACACCAGTGTAAGGTGGGAAACTATTTGGAAATACTTGAACATAGGGATCCTGAGTATCATAGCCGTAAGGCATATGATATGATGGTTTTTAACAACCAGATTTTTTAGGGCGTTCACATTCCATGTTATTCTTAACATACGGGCATTTACTTTCATCACTTTACTCCTCAGAGGTTTCCTCCTCAGGATCCTCCCCGGATTCTTCCTCTGAATCAATATCTATATCATTCATGTTTAGATCTAGTTGGAAGGTAATCTTTTTCTGGGGTTGCATCACCCTCATACTTGACCTTCTACATGGACCTACAACTGAATCTGTGTTGGATATCGTTGGTTTGTATATTGGTGTTCCAAAACACCATCTGCTTTGTCTGAATGACATTGCATCCAACTAGATGAATCTAGTTTGGATTTGATTGGATTATCGACTTGCATCTCATTGGAATGATGGTAATCTGGAATATCGGATGAATGATAATCAAGAGTTGGTGGATCACTAGGTATGATGATTGGCATTTTCTCCGTGCCAGAGAAATATACTGGTTGACTTCCATAGGATACTACAGGTATGATTGGGCAATCTTTGCAAAAGAAGTCGGTATACTAGTTTGCTTCCGCCTCCTATGGGAATAGCTGGTTCCGGGCAGTTCGCCATTCTGAGCTCCTGGCAGAAAGTATCGATATACTTCTTGAACGACGTCTATTAGGATTAGAATAGTGAGAGATAGGAAAGAATACCAACCTATCATATTCCTACAATATAATATAATAAATTACTGAGACTTATCCCTAATCAAAGCTTAGGTATGATTAATTACCTAATTCGCTAAGATCGATGGCTCTGATACAAACTTGTCACACCCCAACTTAAGGCCTAGAAGTGTGACCAAGAGTTGTACCTGTTTTGTAAATATATCAGATTTTAAGGTTGTAAAGCGGAAGTCTTGATTAAAATATTATTATATTCCAAAAGTTGGGAATTAAATACTCGATGGTTGATACAAAAGTGTTTGAATCATAAAAACCATAATTTACATTATTTTAATAACAAAAACTATATCTGATCCATCAGTTCGTCTAATGACTATCCATCGTCTCCAAACATCTATTCCTTATTACCTGTAAATAGTTTATAAAATATGTCAGCAACACATGCTAGTGAACACATTGACATAAAATCTTTTATATACTTAATTATCTCCTTAGGTATCTTATGACCCGGCCCATCGTGGCTTAGGAAATAACCAAGTTTTGAAAGTCTGAATTACTATTACAAACTCCAGCTTAACTTGAAACCACTCAGCAAACACCACAGCGTTTGAGTACTTAGCAACTACCAATAAACACAAGATTATCCCTTCTCGGACATTACTTAGGTCCGGGCCAACGTGGCGAAGTCATAACCAGGCGTGGTGCGGTGTGCCCACCGTCTACCCACATATGTAAGGATCCAGACAAATGTATACGATGGCCTGTGGCCCAGCGACTACCTTTGTTTAAGAAGTTTTATAGATACATAATCTCATGTAAACATTTTTAAGACTAGATTTATAAAGTTGTAAAGAGTTTGGGCGTATTCACCTTTGTTCTTGATCAGTATGTCTCACGAAGTTATACTTGCTTGTTTCCTCGGACCTATAGTACGAGAATAACCATTTATAAAACACTAGATCAACAATCTAGCTTTAGAACTTTAGTCTATTTGTATAACCTTTACCTTGATGGTCACTTCTTTATAAAATAGATGGACCTTTAGTCCCCTTTTTATTTATCATTCATATGCAGCATTTCTACTTTATGAAGAAACGTACATATTAGGTTTCTTCCTTAAGAAGAAACATTTTTATTATTTATAAAGAAATAGTATTTTAACTATACCCTTGACTTTTGAAAATTATGTTTCACTTACTATCTGCTTAAGGTATGGGCTATACCCCTAACTAGGGTCTAAACCCATATATAATAAAATAATCGGGTAGAACCCCTACCTTGTATGGATACTTTGTAAGAAATACCTAGGCTTGACGCGGGTAGCACTACTACTTATCGTCGGGTAGTCGAGAGAATAAATCGACAAAACTTACAGTCTTCGTACGTACTTCGAGAAAACGAACACGTCAGAACGTCGGGATCATGGCACGTATTTCGAGGTATTGTGTAAAATTGGAGTGTGGATGGAGAAATGGGTTTCACCCCATGGCCTCCTATTTATAGGCTAAAATTATGTTCCTTCGCGTAGCGCGAAGAACTTCAATATGCCCGTTCGCATAGCGGGAAGGACAAACTAACCGCCTTTGAATATTTTATTCCTTCGCGTATCACGAAGGGTGCTTGGATAGCCGCTCGTGTAGCGCGAAGGACAAAAATCGGTCTAGTGTGTCAACACATAGACCTGGCACGTGTCACCATGTGGGGACACGTGTCCTGTCATGTGTTGCCACGTGTCAGTACATGGCATGATTACTTCGTAACTACTTCGTGTAGCGCGAAGATGAAATTATTGATTTCTTCGTGTAGGGCGAGACAACCTTTCCTTGGTTTTCGTATTTTGTATTTCGTGTATCGCGAAGTGTCGCTTTCTAATTCCTACACGTAGCGTGAAGTGACTGAAATTCTAGAATTTCCATTTTAGTCCCTTAACTTCTGAACTTGACATATTTAACCCAAAATTTTATTGATGTTATAAACCCTATACACCAAGGTGAAGAAAGTGATCATGGTTCGAATACCGATGATGACTTCAACCAAACCTATAAAAAGAAACTAAGAATTGAAGGATGTCTCTTTAAAGATTTCAATACGTATGGACCAAAGAAATTTTATGGCGACAAGGGCGCCATATCTGCACTAAGATGGCTAGAAGAGATGGAATCAATAGTAATTATAAGCAAATGTACTTAGAAAAGGAAGATTCAATATACGTCTCAAATGTTTAAGGGTGAAGCATTAGAGTGGTGGAACACTCTAATAATGTCCAAATGAAGGGAACCATGTATAAACTATCATGGGAAGAATTTAAAAACTTGATGTTGCAAAAATTCTGTCCAATTCATGAGACAGATCTGATTCAAACAAAGTTTCTCAACCACAAGGTGGTCGGAACTAACATAAAAGACTACAATACGAAATTCTTAGAGTATTGTAGACTTTTTCCTCAACTGGTTACACTAGAGTCAAGTAAGGTGACCCGTTACATGTAACATTCGATAATTTTCAAACCCGAAAACCCAACTCGTTTCAAATTTTCGGTTTTGTTTATAAATATACACATATATTATTCGATTAATGTATTTTCACGTGTCATGCTATTTACGTTTATTATCATTCGTTCATTGTTCATTTTATTCAAATAATGAATTTACGGAATTCAAAGTTGTTATTTAAAACGATCCTTAAACTATACGGGTTTAATACGAAAATGTCTAATTCCTTTTCCATTTAAAAGCATTTCAAAGATAAAGGTCCAATGTGAAAACCTTAATTTAATTTAGATTTTAATACATTATGAAACTAGAGGGACCAGAAGTGTAAATATGATTTAAAATATATTAAATAACATAAAACCCAACCCCAACCCACCCTCCCCCTCGTTTTTCCGATCCCACTTTCCGGCGACGCAATTAACTTTCCAGCCACTTTAATTAACCCCGTAACTCACGCGTCTGACCCGTTTAAGTTGTATAATGAACATAGACTGCAAATAAACGATATTCAACGTATTAATTGCATTATAACGTCTTACAACCGTCATATAATTCCGTTGTCACCGCCGGAAAATAAGCCGCAATCCAAGTCATGTAATTAACGTTAATATGCTCTAAAATCTAGTATAAATAGAACGTGATTCGTCATCTAAGCTTGCTCAAATCATCCAATTAAACTAAACTACACTATATCTCACTCAAATCGCCCGGCCAATTTCGTCTCCGGCCATCTCCGGTTCTCCACCCTCCCGGCACCATTTGAGGTAAATAATACATGCATCTGATTAGTTTTGATCCAATAAACGAAACCCGTAATGTAATTTAACCAAATGTAGTATGGTTTTCTTGAATTAAAAACCTAGGGTTTCATTGTTAAAAAGGAAGAAGATGAATTGTTATGTTAGTATTTATTATTTTGTTTCTCATCTTAAACTAAATATTTTTGGTATTACATTTTTTTACCCTTTTATAATTCAAAATAACTTATTAAAAATCAAATACAATCATTTTAATTTAAATAAAGTTATTTATAAACTAATTTATAAACTTTTCATCCAAAAACCAAGTTTTTCTTATTCGTTAAACCTTGTTAAGACTCGTTAATATTATTTATTATTAATTCCGTTTCGTTAACTATAAGCTCTATTTCGTAAATCTTTATAATACACTAACGTAAACGTTTTCGAGATAGATTTGAACAATGAAATTCGTATTCCAAAAGTATTAAAGTCTTTTATTAATAATAATTAAATAGTGTTAAAATGATTAAAATTGTTAAAATAATTTTATAATTCGTTAGCTTTTATTTCGTTATCATAATTATTTTCAAGATAAGATCACCATTTAAAATTTGTGAGTTGAAATGATATTTAACAAAAAATAATAATAATTCATTAAACCATTAAAGACAACTTTATCATTTGATTCGTTAACCATTATAATTCATTAACATAACTAATTTTTCGAGTTAAAACTTTATTAAAATCCAATATTCCTAAACATTATATTTCATATATTTGTGTTAAATTATTGAGCAAAAATAGTTAAAATAATATAAATTGTTAAACCCCGTTAAAGCCTAAAAATATTATTATAATATAAAAATGCCATAAAATAATAGAAGATACATTAAATAATGCTTAACTCCGTTAACCAAATATTTATAACATTTTCAATCTCGATAGTTAGACTTTGCTTTTGTTTTAATTATAGTTCGAGAAGTTCAATCGTGTCGGATTTCTTTAACGCACTTTCGGTTGTTTCGGTTTCGTTATCATGATTTCGGTTTCATTGCAATGTTTATCTTCAAATTCAATGTGAGTTTCTCACAACCCCTTTTTAAACGTTTTCATATTTTGGGGTGGCATATGTATCCTACAAAACTTCAAGTATTTATGATTTCGATTACAAACTACAATTAGTATATGGACTTGTGTGTTATTTGAATTACTTGCTCGAACTTTACTTGCACGTGGTGGTAGCCTCATTAAGTATGATCATACGCTCCCTTTGCACTCCGGTCCATTTGTATCGAGTGGAAAAGAGCCTCATTATCCAAGTACGTTGGTTGTCACCAACTGGAAAGGACCTTATTTGCGCGAATATCCAAGTACGTTGGTTGATACCAACTGGAAAGGACTTTACTTGCTCGTTTATCACCTTTCCATGAATTGTATGATTTTTATGTATGTATATAAAACTGTGGGAATTCACTAGCTATGTTCATAGCTGACTTTATTTTATACATATGTTACAGGTGTAAAGATACGATGATTAAAGTTAGAAGACACATAGCATGCCTATAGGATATTAAAAGAACAAGTTATCATTTATTTATTTATTGTTTCAACTTGTATTATTTGATAAACTTGTGTTACATGATGATTTAAATGAAATAATGTTATTGTGGTCACCTAATAGTGTCACGTGTGTTTGAGCAATTTATATATCACACTCAGACGTTTCCGCTTTAGCCGGGGTGTTACATTACATCTAGGGGTTACCACGAGAAATCCAAGATATAGTGAGGTCTCATTTGCAGCAAACTACCGATTCTGCCATGGAACTGGCAGGTTATTTAATGAACGGACTTATCCGAAAGAAGGCAGTAATGCGATATCGCTAGTCTACATATGAGACCTCCGATCGAGCCACATTGTGACGATAGCGTGATGAAAGAGTTATGAGATGCGACAATTCATTTCCAACTACGATAGGATCTTATAGATCATATTGACTCTCTAAATCTAACCTACCTCAACAACGAGTAGTATTTTTATTTTTCTATTTGTTGTTTTTTTAGTTTGTAATTTTCATTTTATTATTGATAGTTCTTATTTATATATACTTTTTTAAATTTATTGCTATAATTTTTAAATTAAAAAATAAAATTCTTTAGAATAGTTTGAATGCATCATTACGAACTTTCAGGGCAGTTTAGAGTAATTAAGAGTAAAAACAATGTGACGGTGTAAGATTGCTCATTGTCAAAAGTAGTTTCACTACCCTTTTGTGACTACTCCCTCCCCCCTAAGAAAGTGTTTTTTATCCGGTACACAAACAATTAATTAGATGAAATCTAAGCTTTTTTTATTCATTACACAAACAATTAATTAGATGAAATCTTATTTGTAAAGACACAATCTTAAACCATCTATTTTTTTAACGGCAAACAAACCCTTTAACAGACTACTGGTTAAATTTATCATATCAGAATACACTCGTCATTCGATTCGGAAAAAACCCTTACCTAAGACCAATACTTGTGAACAATCGCCCCATGGCTTGATGAACCCTTTAACAGACTACTGGTTAAATTTACCATATCAGAATACACTCGTCATTCGATTCGGAAAAAACCCTTACCTAATACCAATACTTGTGAACAATCGCCCTATGGCTCGACAATACGATGAGATAAAACCCATTCAGTTTAATCATCCAACTAGTAAAAGCCATCTATTCGTATGGTCTTCTATTATCACCCTGATGTCTTGAAACTAAATGTTACGGGCAGAAATCAAACTTGAATTATATGAAATATCATTCTATTATCACCCTGATACCTTGAAACTAAATGTTATATGCAATGAAACTAAATGTATGTAGTAAAACTAAATATTATGGGCAGAATCAAACTTGAATCATATGAAATATGAAGTCTCCCCCTTACGACTACCTATTTAAATGTTATGGGCATGAATCAAACTTGAATCATATGAACTCTCTCCCTTACGACTACCTATTTAAATGCATATAAGATTATTATATTTTTGAGGGAATTTAACTAGTATCCGGATACAAGATTGAAGAGGCTGTGCCTCTTTTGTTTATTAGAATCCTCCCTTCTAGCTTTATGAGAGGGTACTGCTTAGAGGAGTTGGAATTCTTTCCATACTATTAAAGAATTGTTATTATAAAAATGGAAAAGTTAACATCTGAATAATGATAAGTTATTTACCAATCATGATATTAAGGATCTTCAAAATTCACACCACAACATGTTCCTTAATAATGATAAGTCATGATATTAAGAATCTTATTTATTTTCCAAACTACACATACATACTTAGCACTAACACATGCACGTAAACAGTGTTTATTATACAGGTTAAAGATTCATGGTGAGTCTAAGATGAGCAGGTGACGCAAGTACACCCATCCGCGCACTTGCAGAAGGCCTTTCCGGTGCCTTGGGAGGGCGTGGCTTGGGAGCAGCTGCAAGGGTTGCATCCGCAATGACCGCCACACGAGCATTTCTTGTGCTCCTCCACACCGCCACCGCTCTTGCTCTTGCACGTGCAGGAAACTCCGCCGGGGCACGGTGACGGGCAGCCGCATCTCTCGTCGCATATAACACCGCTTCCTCTCATGTCCGCCATTGTTTTCAATTCCTTGTACTTAATTTTGTGCTTGCATGCATCTCCTTTAATATATATATATATATATATATATATATATATATATATATATATATATATATATATATATATATGAGTAGATCGAGACGTGGCGACTTCTGGTACTGGAGAGGTGGACATTTGGACATGTCGTGGCGTTACAAACTTAAAACAACGCACCGTTTTGACTTTTCAACATCACGTACCCTTTGAAGTGATCTCCATTTTCTTTAGAAAATTTTATCAAAATAGGCAAGTTGACAAGACAAGGGGTGGAGTGCGTTAAATGTTTTTCATATTCGAAAGCTATTGTGAACGGAGGACAGAACTCGGTTAGTATCAGTCTTATTCGTTACAATAAAATTTTTTAGTTAAAATTAAAAGACTATAAGTTTTATTGAAGAAGTATAAAACTTTTATATAAAAATTAAAAGGCTAAAAGTTCTGTGATCAAAATTTTAAGCCTAAATGTATGTGGCAAAAGTTGAAAAACAAGAATTTTATTACCAAGTACATACCACGAGTAAACGTTTGAAACTTATGTGACAAAAGTAATGGGAAGTTGTTTTTATTATATATAAGTGAAGTCAATGGTTTGTGCCACAAGGCCATGATTAGGTCAAGTGACACCAATTCAACGGTTCAAATTTTTTTTATTGGTTAAATGTTTTTTTTTGTTTTTTCCTAGATCCGTAACGAACGTTTTGTTAACAGGTTTTTCCGAATTTGTGTCGACTCACCGCCACAACGTCGGGGACTGACAATGCTCGGGTTTTACCAACTCACCGTGCAACGTCCGGTACCGACAACGCCCGGGTTTACCCACACCCGGGTTTTACCTAACTTTAAATGTAAACAAAATCGACAAAATTCACGTTGACCCACCACCGGAAAGCTCGGATTTTACTAGCGCCCCAGTTTTACCGCCTCACTAGCCCGAATACGAGTCGACTTGTCGTTGCAACGATCGGGTTTTACCAACGCCCGGGTTTACCGACCGAATAAAATTGTTTTAAATATGCAAACAAAAAAAATTGCAATATGTTATACGAGTGTTGTAGAGTCACTGATTCAGCGTTTAGGACCGACCGTTAACGTCACCCCATTGGCGACCAACGCCACTCCATTGACTCACCTCAATTTTTATTTTTATTTTTTGTTTTAACTTTGTTTTAGTTCTAGTACCGTAACGAACGTAGCTAATATTGACTAAATTCGTGTTGACTCACTGCTGTTGTCCAGGACCAACCGACGCCACCCCCATTAACCTGCCTCATTTTTTTATTTTTAATTTTTTGTTTCCAGTTTGCTTTAGTTCCAATACCGTAACAAGCGTAGCTACTATTGACTAAATTCGTGCTGATCCCGGGTTTTACCGGCCGATTTTACTGTGCAACGCACAGGGAAAACACTAGTTGAAATTTAAAAGGGGTTAGTAAAATTTAAGCAAAAATCATTGATTGCTATACATCGAAGTTAAAAACACCCTCCCCTCTGCTCTTGAAACTTGAATGCTAAATTTTTAAGTCAATGGGCGGTATTAAATTTTTAAAGAATCAATGATTCAAAGAATTGTATTTACATTTTTACGGGTAACGCAAAAGAATAAAGCTATTACGAAAAAAAAACTCTATTAAAACATCTTTCAAACAAAATGAAACCGATGAGAATGTAAAATTATGCAAACCGACTGTTAGTAAGAACCAACACGTTACCTGAAAAGATCTATAAGAACGTCGACAAAGAGAGGGCGTTGTCACGAGCCAACTGTTTGATTATCGTTTTGCTTGTTTGTGCTAGAATTCTTGGGTTTGCTAGCTAGTCCCAGACTTCATCGGGCACGGCCTCGACGAGAACATTGGCGCGTGCATGTCTAGTTGTGCTTCCACAATAAACAAATCGTTGGTCGTGAGCTGGTGTTGCTCGTCTGATGATTTCAAGACAAGACAAAACTTGTAGACCCCAATCATAAGCTAGATGAATTGGCACACTTCTCTAATCCGTTTGTAGATAAAGAAAAATCCAGATTATGTTTGTCCAAGTAAGCACTTTTATCATTCCAGATTTAGCCCGTGAAAGCCCATCATATTTATATGACTTCACAACTTTTCAGCCCAACAACAATGAGCCCACAATCATCAGGCTAGATCCTTTATTAGCACTTTAGCAGTAATTTAACTAACAAAATATTTCAACAAGACAACAAAAAACAACTTGTTTCATTAAAAATTAATTAACAATATTGATATTTGAGTTAAGTGTAAACTGTAACATCCATTTCTCATATATCATTTTATTTGGATTTCATAACACTCCTCGAACAATGGTTCCAAATTTTCCGTATTTAAACATGTATGGAAGTTTTAGTAGCTTGGCTATTCAAAATGTCTTTTATATAGTAATTGAAGTGATGTAAGAAAGTTGAAATATACAACGCCATCATGGTTTTTCTTGATGGCTTCGATCAACAGTCATCTTCTCTTGCCACTGCTCTGAAGAGAAAATGAAATTAATATTGATTAGTCATTTAGGCATTTAGCGATTGACTATAATAAAACAAATGTGTAGCCAATAGCACAATAACGTATGAATGTGTGGCATGTTTTTCGAAAAGATATGTATTGGCGGGAGAAGACAGAAGTAGATACTTTACTAGTCATTTGTAACAGTTGTTGATACTTGGGTGTTCCGGAACACTTCTCTATTACGAAAATGTACTACAAGTAAGCACGATAGGTAATCGAACAAATATTTATGTTCATGTTTGTTTATTTAAAAATGGACATTTGTGTTCGTTTGTTTAAAATCTAAACGAACATAACAGAACAAAGATAAACGAACATGTATAAACAAATGTGAATGAACACAAACATAAACGAACTTAAATGAACACAAATTAACAAATATAAAACCTTTAAGCAGATTACCTATCTAGATAATATTTAATTGTTTTCTATTAATACATAAACGAACATAAATAAACATACATAAACGAACGTTCATGAACATAAATGAACAAACGGAACATGTGTTCATGTTCGTTCGTTTAATTAAACGAGCACAAATTTTCTGTTCATGTTCGTTCGTTTATTAAGTAAACGAACATAAACGAATTTTCTGCCGAACGGTTCACGAATAGTTCACCAAACGTTCGGTTCATTTACAGGCATATGTATGCCCATTTTATAATAATTATTTTAATAGCTAAAGTAAAGACATGCAACAATTTATCCATTGGCATGCAATAACAAAACAAAACAATCAATTTTTTTTATTATTATTTCAACTTCTTTTTTTACTTGTAACGCTTTAAATGGCTCAAAACTCTTAATATCGTTATGAACTTGAAAAATAAAACCGAAACTGATAATCAAGTTACATTATTCCAAGAATTTAAATAAAAAAGTTTAGTTGAAATAGGAAAGTGGCTCGTCTCCGATGGATTAAGTCAAGAATCAAAGGATGGCTGAAGGAATTTAGTAGGGCTTGAGATGGGGAGTTGGAGGTAAAGAAAAAGAAAATTGATGAAATTGACAGGTAATTTAGACCAGTGGTAAATTGATGAAAGAAATAGGGGCGGATTATTTGTGGAAGAGGTAGAACTCCAAAAGCGTAAAGATTTACAACAAAAGGCTATAATTAGGTGAGCTAAGGATGGGGATGAGAATTCTGGTTATTTTCATGGGGTCCTGAATGCGAACCTGTCTAATAATAGACTACATGGGCTTTTTGCAGGAGAGACTTGGGTTGGCATTCCCGCCGGCCTTAAAGATATGGCTTTCGACTTTTTTGCTGAACAGTTTAAGGAGCCTGAGTCATCCATACCTAACTTCGTATGTCCTGATTTGCGGGCTTTGCAGGAGGCTAAGGCAAAATCTTTGGTTGTACCGTTCACCCTTTTTGAGGTAAAAAGGGTTGTTTGGGATTGTGATGGGGATAGTTCACCGGGACCAGACGGGTTTAATTTCACATTTTTAAAAGCGGTTCGGGAGTTGTTTCGAAGGGGACATTGTGAAGCTTTGTCTTGAGTTTTATGAGGCGGGGATCGTTTAGTAGTGGTTGTTTATCTTCGTTTATTGCACTTATCACACAGGTTAAGGATCGCTCGAGCCTTGGGATTTTCGGACGATTAGCCTAATTAGGTGTATTAACAAACTTGTTTCTAAAGTGTTGGTGAAAAGGCTCAAAGGGGTAATTGGGGAGTTGATTTCGGAGCACCGGTCAACTTTTCTTTCAAATAGAAGTATATTGAATGGCCCTTTAATTTTAAGCGAGTTGGTAGCTTGGCTTCTAAAATCGAAGAAACGTGGTATGATTTTTAAGGTGGGCATCAAAAAGGTGTATGATTCATTAAATTGGGGGTTTCCTTGACTAGTCCTTAGTCAAATGAATTTTCCGGTTTGTTGGAGAAACTGGGTGTCGAATTTTTTGAAAGTGGGTCAGGCGTCAGTACTAGCTAACGGATCTCCTACTCAGGAGTTTACATGTTATCAGGGTCGTAGACAAGGGGACGCGTTGTCACCTTTTTTATTCATTATAGCTATGGAGGCGTTGTCAGGGTTTATGAAACGAGCGATTGAAAGTAGGACTGTTCAAAGGGTATGACCCGGCCCTTTACCTAATATCCTACTCGGACCCTTTACCCTTTTAGGAAGAAACATGGACCCGATACCCTACCCTCTAAACAATAAAAGGGTCGGGTATAAATAAAGGGTTTTAAGGGTCCAACCCTTTACCCTTTAAGGCAGTAATCACATCTCATTTTCTGCGTTTACTAGTTGCATATCTCATATATGACTTTAATATATGAATCCTAAAACATTTATACTTTCATTTAATAACATAGTAAAGTCTAACTTTGAAAGTTTATCAACCATTGGAACTGATGCACATAACATTCATATTCACAAATTACATGGAGAGAACAATTCAGTGATTTCCATATATATGTTTCCAATCAGTAGTATGGCCCTTTATTTTTATTTTTCTTAGCAGTTGGGAAATTTCGTGTGCATCATATATGAAATACAAATCTCTCTTAAGTTTCAAATTAATCGCGAATCTGATGTATATCTATCTAGAAACTAGGAAAAGAGCCAAGGGTTTGAAATAGGGCCGGACCCTTAAAACCCTTTTACCCTTTAAAGTGAAATTTAAATGCCCTTAACCCGACCCATATTATATATTCGGGTCTAGTTAAGGGTTTTGTGAGTCGGGTAATCAGGTTTCAAGGGTTCGACCCTTATCTTGCTCACCCCTAATTGAAAGGGGTCTCTTACAAGGGCTGAATTGTGGTAACAACGGGCCTTTATTATCGCATCATATTTACAGCGATGACGTGGTTTTATCGGTGAATGGGAGAGACAAAATGTGCTAAACTTACGGAGGATTCTCAGATGCCTTTATATGGTGTCGGGGCTTAGGGTGAATCTGGCCAAGTGCAGACTGTTCGAAGTACGTGTTACCCTGAGTGAAAAACTGTTGGGTTTTAACAAGATTATCAAAGTCATAAAACACCATTTTTATGAAAAAAGCAGCGCATTAAAGTTTTAAATCTTGTTAATTTGAGGTGTATAAAACCAATTTTATACATGCAAAACACAATCCCGGATCCATATACGAAATACATACTAACAAACACATGCATGTTAAGACTACCTTTCAAAACCAAGGAAAAGTGAAAGCGATGATGAAAGGTGAGCTAGAACTTCAAAAGAGTAGTTCCTCAAGCTTGTATACCCCAAGCATTCCAACAAACACCTTGTTTAGCTAGGATTTGCTCTTGAAATTTCTTCTTCTCGTTCCTTCTTGTTTGGCCGAAATCAAAGAAGAGAGGAAGAAAATATTTTGTATCTCGTGTTATGAAAAGAGAGAGAGAGAGAGAGAGAGTTAGTTGATGTATTATTTGACCACACATTAATCCAATCAAAATATTTGCATGTCTCCACTTTGAAATAATAATAATATAAAATAAAAAGGAGAGATAGAGAGGGGGCCCGACCCCTTTCCTTCCTTTCTTATTTTTATATTTTTTTCAAAGATTTCATATATATACATATGTGTTATAACTTATATTGTTATAAATATAACACACATTACATGTAACATGCTAGGTAATGATTTTTCTCATATTGTTACTTAACCACTTTAAGTAACACTATGAAATGCTCTCTCTCAAAGTATAAATCATCCATATGATTTATTCATTTCACAAGTACATTGTATTTAGAAACCCTTTCCAAATAACATAAGTGTCAATATTTATTTATTTATGATCATATCATATATAAACAAATATAATTGGTGTTTGTCTAGGTTGTTATTGGGTATGACCTGACTTGGATCATAACGCACTAGCCACATCAATTATAATATGTGTCTTGGGCAGACCGAGTCCAACAATCTCCCACTTGCACAAGATACATAGAAGATTGATGTAAGTAGCAAATACCGCCAAACTACGGTTTACTACCCTTAATACGCATGACGAAGTCTCATTCAATAACATCATCCCCTTTAAGTCCCTTACTTGAAATGATTTAGGTGAATCTATCATTTATCCTTTTGTCTCAGATGTCATGTCAAATCCAGAGATATAGAGTGATCATTCTCTGTTGATTTAACTTAGCAGGCCTTAGACATCTTACTCTCAATGAATAAGAGAGACAAATCCCCTTTTGACTACATATGTCTCTCACAATCACCTTGTACCATACCTGATCTTAGCCTTATGTACCGTCATGTTTCAGAGCAGCGAAGAACTAAGTCAAAGCATAATACTTGGTGAATATCAAGACCCAGTATGTATCTCAGGTTGGAGGGTACTATGATATTCGCCTCTCCTCAAATTTACTTATGATCAATCACAAAGATTCCATGTAGTAATATTTGAGAGCAGGTCAGTCCAATATTTATATCCCATTAATATCTATGAACCTTGGTAGCAACCTTTTGCTCTATATTCATACCTCATGAATATCCACTAATCCAAGTTCATAATAGTCTTACCTTCATACTTGTTCCCACAAATATGAGCGACTACGGACATTTAGAATAAGTAACTTATTCATGGATTTAAACATGCTAAAATGGAACATAACTCAAAATTTCATAATCATAAACCATAATCTTATGAATGAGCGAAAATAACAATTATTCCGATATCCAAATACAAAATAGATCATATCCAATTACTAGAATATCGAAGTCATAAGGCACAAGTGTGACCTTCATGCTTTAGCCTTTCAAGGGGCTTCGTGAGTAGATCCGCAATGTTTTGATCGGTGTGAACTTTGCGAATACATATCTTTCCTTTCTCAACTTCATCCCTTATGTAGTTGAACCTCCGATCAATGTGCCTAGTCTTTTGATGTGCACGAGGTTCTTTGATTTAAGCAATCGCACCCTCGTTGTCACAAAAGATCTCTAGAGGGTCCTGAATGGTACGGACCACCCCTAGATCGGCAACGAATTTCCTTATCCACGCAGCTCCTTGAGCTGACAATGAGGCGACGATGTATTCCGATTCTATGGTGGACAATGCTACCACATATTGTTTTGAGCTCTTCCAAGAGACTGCCCCACCATTCATGACGAAAACATATCCCGATTGTGATCGAGAATCATCTCGATCGTTTTGGAAACTCGCATTCGTGTAACCCTTTACAACGAGTTCCTCCTCACACGAACCGTATATTAGAAACATGTCCTTAGTCCTTCTAAGGTATTTCAATATACTCTTAACCGTCATCCAATGGCTACCTCCCGGATTTTATTGGTATCTACTTGTCATGCTTAAAGCGCATGACACATCCGGTCTAGTGTATATCATTGCATACATGATGGATACAATAGCCGATGCGTATGGATTCCATTCATTTTATCTTCCTCTTCCTTTGAGCTTGGACATTGAGATGAGCTCAATATCATTCCTCTTTGAATAGGTACCAAACCTCTCTTAGAGTTCTCCATCTTGAACCTTTTAAAGATTTTGACAATGTATGCACTTTGGTTTAAACCTATCAACCGCCTTGATCTATCCCTATAGACCTTTATTCCCAAAATGTAGGCGGCTTCACCAAGATCTTTGATGGAAAAACAACTTCCAAGCCATGCTTTTACACCTTCCATGGTTGGAATGTCATTTCCAAATAGTCGTATGTCATCAACATACAATACTAAGAAAGTAATGATGCTCCCACTAGCTTTCATATACACACAAGCTTCGTCACCATTCTTGATGAATCCAAATTTCTAAACTTCTTCATCAAAACGGTTATTCTAACTTCTAGATGCTTATTTCAATCCATAGATTGATTTCTTTAACTTGCATACTTTATTAGGATGTTGTGGATCGACAAAACCTTCGGGTTGAACCATATAGACATCTTCCTCAAGATGCCCATTTAGAAAAGCGGTTTTGACATCCATTTGCCCTATCTCATAGTCATAATGTGCGGCTATGGCAAACAATATCCTAATAGACTTTAGCATTGCTACGGGAGAGAAAGTTTCATCATAGTCAACCCCTTGAGTTTGAGTGAAACCTTTTGCTACAAGTCTTGATTTATAAGTATCGAAGTTTCCATGCATGTGGGTTTTCTTCTTGAAAACCCACTTACTTTCAACCGGTTTGGAATTAAGAGGTGGTACAACCAAATCCCATACTTGGTTGTCATGCATGGATTACATCTCAACGTTCATGGCTTCAAGCCATTTGTCACAATCGGATTGTGACATTGCATCACGGTATGTGGTGGGTTCATCCGAATCTACCACATAGCATCCATCCATGAAAAATCCATATCTTTCGGGTGGAGGACTAATTCTACCGGATTTGCGAACGTTTTATGTGTCTTGATCAACCATTTGATCATTCTCAACAACCTCTTGTCGATTGCTAGTATCAACCAAACGTGTATCAGCTTGTGGTTCTCGATCCTCCTCGAGTTCCACCATTCTACTAGTACCTTCCATAAGGAACTTAGTTTCCAAGAACTCTGCCTTTCGAGCAACGAATACCTTTTGCTCGGTTGGGTTGTAGAAATAATATTCCATATAATCTTTGGGATATCCTACAAAGATACACTTAGTGGATCGACTTTCAAGTTTGTTTTGGGTATTGTTCTTGATATAAGCCTCACAACCCCATACCTTTAAATATGTTAACGATGGAGCCCTTCCATCCCATATTTCAAAAGGTGTCTTGTCTACTTTATTGGTTGGGGCCATATTTAGAATACGGGCCATGGAGAGCAAAGAGAAACCCCAAAATGATAGAGGCAATGTGCTTATAGTCATCATAGATCGAATCATATCCAATAGGGTTCGATTCCTCCTCTCGGATACACCATTATGTTGTGGTGTTCCGGGTGGAGTAAGTTGTGAGATGATCCCGCAACTTCTAAGATGATCTTGGAAAGCATCACTTAGGTATTCACCTCCTCTATCCGAACGAAGTACTTTGATGGTTTTATTGAGTTGATTTTGTACTTCATTTTGGAAGATTTTGAACATTTTAAAAGCTTCATCTTTGTGTCTTAACAAGTACACATACCCATAACAACTATAGTCGTCAATAAAGGTAATGAAGTATCTTTCACCATTCCTTGTCATTGCCTTAAAAGGACCACATACATCCATATGTATGATACCTAATAAGTCTTTTGCCTTTTCGTTTGTTCCACTAAAGGTCAGTCATTTTTCCTAACATATAAGACTCGCATTTATCAAATGATTAACCTTCACTTGATTCAAAAAGACCATTCTTTTGAAGTGTATGTATGCGGTCTTTTTTTATGTGACCAAGGCGACAATGCCAAAGATAAGTCTTACTCAAATCCATTTTGAGTTTCTTGGGGCTTAATTGGTACAACATGTTATCAAAGGATGTGTTATCATGAACTAATTCATAAATGCCATTAGACGGCATTGCTTTAAAATAAAAGACATCATTCATGAAAACACAAATACAATCATCCATAAATTTAAAATCATAACCATATTGTCTTAACAAGGAAACAGAGATAATATTCCTAGTCAAACTAGGAGCATACAAAACATTATTTAAAACAACTTCTAAACCATTTGGAAGCCTCAAAATGTAGTCCCCTCGGGCTTCGACAACAACCTTTGCTCCGTAGCCCATGAAGAGACTAATATCTCCCTTCTTGAATCCATCTTTTCATTTGAACCCCTGCAACAAATTGCAAATATGAGTCCCACATCCGGTATCCAATACCCATGTTTTAAAGGAAATAATATTAAGATCAACATGAATCATGAAAGTTGTAGCCGAGGTTTTCCCCGCATCCCTCTTAGCTTTCAACTCTTTTAGATAGGTTGGACAATTCCTCATCCAATGCCCTATCTCCCCACATCAAAAGCACGGATCCTCTGCACAAACCTTTGGCTTCTTTTCTTTCAGTGTGGGTGGTTCCGCTTTCGCCTTTCCCTTGAATTTACCCTTGACTTGTCCCTTTCCTTTGGCAACCTTCGCCTTGGGTTTCGGGTGATGCCTCTTCCTATTTCCTCCTTCATTTATCGTTAGAACGGGTAAAACCCTTTTACCCATTCCCGCCTCGGCCATCTTAAGCATTTCATGAAGCTCACCAATGCTTTTGTCCCATCCATTCATGTTATAGTTCATAACAAAAGTCTCAAACTTCTTGGTTAGCCCATTTAGGATCAAATCCATGGCTACTCTTTTCAGACGGGACTATTGAGGCGTTCGAGACGATCAATGTGGCTTTTCATTTTGAGCACATAAGAGGAAACGGATTGGGTTTCTTCCATACGACATGCATGAAGCGCTCGAACCGTTTCGAAGCGTTCCACCCTAGCTTGTGTAAGGAACATTTCCTTAAGTTGGGTGATCATGTCGTATGCCCCATAAAGTTCAATATCCTTTTGAATCTCGGGAATCATAGTTCCCAACATGAGGCAAGAAACTTTCACCGAATCTTCGTTGTGTTTTACCCAATCGTTATAGTTATCGGCATCGTCAACGCTAGGTTCATCGGGAATAAGATCCTCTAATACGTAGTATTTCTTTTCTTGCTTGAGAACAATTCTCAAGTTTCGATACAAATCCATAAAATTGTTATAGTTTAGACGATCCTTATTGAGAATAACTTTTAGTGATAGGTTATTAACGGGTGGGATAATAGCATTAGGTGGATTGTTGATTGCGGCCATCTACAAATTTAACAAAGCTCAATTTTAGTATTTTCGATATCAATAATTAATTTTAATCGTTAATACCCTTTATGTCTCCTAGACAATTAATGATTAAATCTAGAACCCAACGTTACATTCAAATAGTAGTTATGTGACCTTTATCCTACTATTTAAATTAACAAGGTAGTCAACATTTGACGATTGCAACCCTTTGCAACTTCTAGTTTTATGGGATCGGTTAAACATCTTACGTTTAGTTGGCATGTTTAATCCCATCAACACCATTGTATACCATGCTTCGGTGACCCTATTCACATGGTTTCCAATTTAAGTCGTCCTACTTATACACACATATGAGTTTACACATAGAAGTGGTTATGTGACCTTTATCCACAAATATGGTAAACCCACCTCAAACTCACAAGTTTCCTCCAATATAGTTAGGTGACCTTTATCCCATACCGAGTTCCCAAGTGATTCGAGTGTTACATAAAAGGATGGTGTTTGACTTATTAAAAAAAAGGGAATTTTGTTTTCTAAATTCTAGATTGGAAAGCATTTATGTACCTTGCATTTACATGCATTCAAATGAATGGTACTTAGTTGAAAAACCCATTTTCATAGTTCCTATTAGTAAAACCCATTTTATTGTGAAATCATTAGCCTTTAATAAAACCAATTTTATTACCTAACGATTTCTAAGAAACCAATTTTATGCTAGTTGTTGATTTTAAGTGTTTAACAATCGAAATTGAAATAGCAGAAACAAAATTAAAACAACCAAACAAACATAAAACACACAACCACAAGTTCATAACCATAGCCTCCTAATGTTGACTACACTTGTTGACCGAAGACAAGTGTGTCAAAAAGTCTCTCCTAAGAGACCCAAAACGACATATGCTTGTGTCGGTGAACTCCCACTTTGATCCCGCATCCAAATGATCCAAGTGTTCACTCCGTGTTGTGGTCTCCATGACTTTATTTGGGTTTCCTTCCTTGCATCTTCTTTTACACAAAATATATCCTAATACATTTTTTCTATAGTAAAGAAAATGCAACTAATCTACTTATTATTACAAACCAGATGAATGAATAAATAGATTACAAAACCCAAAAAATATTACAACCATATCGAATGAACAAACAACCACAACACAATCATTCAACCAGCATAAGGCTAAGGCTAGGTTATGAACATCCAGCACATATCCAAATATGCTATAATACAAGACCAAAAATGGTTCCCCTTTCCCCTTAAAACTTTCGGCCCAAACAAACCAAACCAAAAGTTTTCGGGCTTTGTCCAAACAAAATAAACAATCATCCAAATTACTTAGTTTTTCAAGATTATCACATGCATGTAAAGTATAATCTTGAATACCATGGGTAACCAAAATCCCTAAAATTTTCGGCCAAATGGTAAAACCCACCATAAACCCGAAAATTTTTGGGTCTAAAGAAGCATGCATCCGTATAAGCGACTCTTGATGCCATTGTTGGGTTTTAACAAGATTGTCAAAGTCATAAAACACCATTTTTATGAAAAACGCAGCGGATTAAAGTTTTAAATCTTGTTAATTTGAGGTGTATAAAACCAATTTTATACATGCAAAACCAATCCTGGATCCATATACGAAATGCATACTAACAAACACATGCATGTCACTATAAGTCCATGCATGTTAAGAATACCTTTCAAAACCAAGGAAAAGTGAAAGCGATGATGACTGGTAGGCTAGAACTTCAAAAGAGTAGTTCCTCAAGCTTGTATACTCCAAGCTTTCCAACAAACACCTTGTTTAGCTAGGATTTGCTCTTGAAATTTCTTCTTCTTGTTTGGCCGAAATCAAATAAGAGAGGAAGAAAATATTTTGTATCTCGTGTTATGAAAAGAGAGAGAGAGAGAGTTAGTTGATGTATTATTGCACCACACATTAATCCAATCAAAACACTTGCATGTCTCCACTTTGAAATAATAATAATATAAAATAAGAAAGAGAGATAGAGAGGGGGCCCGGCCCCTTTCCTTCCTTTCTTATTTATATATATTTTTTTCAAAGTTTCCGTATATATACATGTGTGTTATAACTTATATTGTTATAAATATAACACACATTACATGTAACATGCTAGGTAATAATTTTTCTCATATTGTTACTTAACCATCTTAAATAACACTATGGAATGCTCTCTCTCAAAGTATAAATCATCCATATGATTTATTCATTTCACAAGTACATTGTATTTAGAAACCCTTTCCGAATAACATAAGTGTCAATATTTGTTTATTTATGATCATATCATATATAAACAAATATAATTGGTGTTTGTCTAGCTTGTTATTGGGTATGACCCGACTTGGATCATAACACACTAGCCACATCAATTATAATATGTGTCTTGGGCATACCGAGTCCAACAAAAACAACAATTAGTGAACTGTCTAGGATGTTGAGCGAGGGACTTCCCGTTTAAGCACGTGGGCCTCCAAGTCGGGGCTAACATGAACCTTATTAAAGCATGGGACCCGGTGGTAGAGTTGTTTAAAAAGAGATTGTCGGGATGGAAAGCAAAGACTTTGTCGTTTGGGGGTCAAGTTATGGTGATTAGATCGGTGTTAATGGCACTCCCAACTTATTTCTTTTCTCTATATAGGGCTCCCAACGGGGTGTTGGATAAGTTTGACAAGTTGCGAAGGACGTTTTTCTGCGGAGGATCGGATGATAAGGCAAAAATTAATTGGGTTTCTTAGCATCGGGTCACGGCTTCGAAAGAATATTGGGGCCTTTGTTTGGGTTCTTTGCGAGATATGAATCAGGCTTTGTTAGCAAAATGGTGGTGGTAGTCTAAAGGGGAACAAGATAGATTATGGAGAAGGGTAATTTGGGCTATCCTTCACTCTTCGAGGGATTGGAAGAGTATCCCCGTGTAACGTCCTATTTTAAGAGTAATTAAATAAATAAATAATTAAATAGGTTTCATTTATTTAAATGACGTGTGACGTTAAGTAAATTAATCAAATAATAAGATGAAAGAACAAGGCTATGGAGGTTATTGGACTTGAACACAATTATGGGCCTAAAAGCCTTTAGGCTTGCCCATTTAAACCCCTAAAAAGCCTAATTCCATCCTTATCCTCATCATTTCACCATCATTCCCCAATCATCATCACACCCACCCATACACACATTCCCTGTACACATTCCATTTTTCCATTTAAATCCAAGATCTAGTTCAACCACTTTGAAAGGTAAGCATTATGTTTATTTTTATTTCGTTCGACTTTCGTTCAGATCTAATAAAAAAACAAATGAGCCCATGGAACCGACATAAACAAACCCGATTAGACAAGCTTCCATCGAATCAAATAATAATAATAAGGTATTTAACAAAAATAATAATAACAAATAACAACAGTGTAATACGCGTTTGTAACGATGAGCTCGGTTTGAATAAGCGAGGGCTCGAGCGATTATGGATGCGCACGGCTCGAACCGAACCTGAAGTGGACCCCAAACTGTTCCCTGGTTCATTACACCGGTGCGCACCCACAAACGGTCCAAGATGTGAACTGGGTTCGAGTTCCAGCGAAGGGGGGACTCGGGTCTGGTGAACAAAATACAGGCACAGAACACGATGTGTGACGGAATTAAACCAGAAGTGAATCCATTTAAACCCTCATGCGACCGAACCTGTATGTGAACCAAATCGAAAGACCAATCGCGAGAATCGATTTTGTGCGAACCTATTCTGTGCGAATCGATTCTGTGAAACCATTCGCGCGACTCGAACATCATGCGATTCAACCGTGTGCGACTCGTTTGAGAAAGAACCATTCGCGCGACTCGATTCCGTGCAAATCGATTTGATGCGACCCAATCTCGTGCGAATCAAGCTTCATGCGATTTGTTGGAACCTTGTGCGACTCATTCACGTCGCCATGCTTGGCTGGAGATGGAGCAGGGGAGGTGGCCGGAAGCAATGAGGAAAGCGGCGGTGGTTGCAGGGGAGAAGGAAATATGATCACCATCTCCTTTTACTTTTGTTTGCCGTTACCTGTGATGCCGGAAAGACATGGGGTGGCGGCGGTGGTCTACAGTGAATAAGAAAGGGAAGAAGGGAGAAGAAGAGTGATGGGGGTGGGGGGTTCGGTATAAATAAGATAGGGTGGGGAGGGCAAGATAGTAATTCTGCGTTTAAGTTTTTAATAATAATAATAATAATAATAATAAAACTATAATGATAAAACTATAATAATAAAATAAAAGTAATATAGGGATGTGACGACTCAAACAAACCCGAACTTGGTTCAAAGCGTGAAAGAAACCTGAACCCGAGACCCGACTCGTTTAATAACCCGTGACTCGTCTCAAATAAAGGAATGGGAGAGGAATGTAAACCGAATACGAGAACCAAACCATTAAGCAAGGAATGTACGAATGAATGGTAATTTATAAAAATATGTATATAATATAATAACAAGTGTGAAGGCGAGAACTTATGATAAAGTTAAGAATGTTAACTAATAATAATGAAATAAGTATAATAATAAATATATATGTATAATACTAACACGTATCGTTAAGAATATAAACTAATAAAGTCGATTCGTTAATGAAATGAAGTTAAGTATGTTAAACTAATACAATTGGTCTAAGGAGGTTATACGTTCGGTTCGGTTAACTTAAAAGTTAACCCCGTTAACTTAAGAAAATAAATAATAAACAAATATAGAGGATTAATATGTGTATGTATTAACAATTAGTTGAGCTCAATGGAAGAAAGGCATTACGATTAAATCAGAAAGGAATCGTCTACAGGTGAGTTCTAGCCCCTTTCTCTGTGACGTTTTTCAAGGCTGTGTGCATACTCTAATGTGATAGTTAAAACACTTATCCTAAGTGATAAGTGTAAGATACATTATGATTGTGCATTGAATGTTATTATTATAATGTTTATATCATAGAATGTGTATATATATTATATATACATGAGACATGTAAAGTATGCACGTACGATAATGAAAGTATGAAATCAACGTTTGGATAGTTGACGGGCACGTATGGTTGTATGGTTATGCGAGGCAAAGGGACCAGACCCTAATAATATCTGAGATGAAAGGGACCAGACTCTAATATTATCTGAGATTGAGGCGGGAAGGACCAGACCCTAATAATATCTGAGATAGTATGGACCAGACCTTGATAATATCTTAGACCTTGATAATATCTTAGATTAGAGGGACTGGGCCCTATTAATATCTGAGATGAGGGATCAGACCCTAAAAATATCTGAGATAGAGGGACCAGACCCTAATAATATCCGAGATAGTAGAAGTAGGGTAGTTTACGGTATACCTAAGAAAAGTAGGAAAGAAAAGTGTGTAAATACGTATGTATGTACGTAAAGTGTATATGAATGAGTAATAGCAAGTAAAGTACGAAATACGTATCTCCGGATGCGTTTAAGTATGAATATGAATGTATGTATGTTAATTGATTAACTAGAACTCACTCAGCATAACTGACTTTTAGTATGCACGCAGGTGAGTAGGATGAGACTGGTTACTTAGAGTGGGACACGTGGTAAATAAAAGAAAACTGGCATCGAAGAAAAGAAGAGTCACGTGTTAATTATATTTATGCTAAGACTTATGTTATTTCTGTTTAAGACAAAGTACATATGTTTGTAAGAATGGTTGACTTATTATTCCGCATTTTGCTTTAATTAACTCTGATTTTACGAATTATGTGAATGAGTAAATCCAACCAGCGTGAAAGTAGGGCACCCGGGGTCGAGGCCTTACACCTCGCAAAGATTTCGGTACCGGGCCCATGGAAACAAGTCAGTCGTATCTCGAACGAACTAAATATATTGGGGCTTAGAGTGGACTTGTTGGTGAAGCAGGTGGTGAAAACTGGGAATAAGACACTTTTTGGTTAGATTTTTGGATTGGGGATGACATTTTGCAGGTCAAATTTCCTCGGTTATTTGATCTGGATAGAAACAAGGGTTGTCTTGTTATGAATAGGTTGGTAATGGTAAATGGGGATATTTGCAGTACATGGGATTGGAGGAGACAGCCGGCCTCGGTGCAGGAGGTGGAGGAACTTAGGTCTCTGTTATCCCTTTGTCGAAATGTGCGACTTGGGTTTGAAGATGATAATGTTGAATGGGGTTTAGGGTTAACCGAAATGTTCTCTGTTTCAAGTATTAAAGAAAAAATAAAGACAAAATAGCAAAACTAGTCATTTATGTTTGAACGCTTTTTCAATGGACGTCCTCTAGCAAAAGAAATAACAGAAAACATACTTCATGTTTCAAATCCCTTTCATGTTACGTCCTTTAGCCCTAATGCAGTTGACTTTTCTCGTTAAATTCGCTATTGTGCAAGGCACATGAGGATAGTTTTGTAATTTCACATATTTATTTAATAACTAAAACTAAAAAATCAAAATACTTAAAAATAACTCATCATCTTCTCAAAGTATCAAACCCTAATAACTCTATCTTCCCCAAATTAGATTCACTAACTTCACACGCCAACCATGGTGATCCACACCTCCTCAACCACCCCCGTTGTTCACGCTGCCACCTTCCAGTGAGCGACCTTCACCATCAGTCATCTCTTCCGGATTAGATTTGTTTTCGAACCCAGATCTGACTGGAAAAACGAATAACAAATTCGTTATAATCTTCCCGTGGGAGACTTCCACTGTCATAGGTTTGTGAGATAATTTTTGAAATGAACCACGCTCTTCTTCGTTTTCCTCCGGGCACTCATTTTCCAGCAATGGAACACAAATACGAATCAAATAAGAGAATCTCCGTCTTCTTCACGTTTTCATGACTTAATCGATAAGAGAATCACCAACAATCGATCTCTAGCGACACAACCACCAACTATAAGATCGCTTCTTTATCACATCCACCATGGAACCCTGATTGATTTACGCAAAAACCACCCTAATTGAGATGGTTTTAAATGATGGTGATAATGGTTGGTATTTGATAGGAGATTTGATTACGGTTGGTTTAGCGGTGATTGGAGCCAGAAGAGAGGAATTTGATGAAGATGGGATTTGGCGATGGTGATGATGCACTGTTACAGAGTTTAATAAACGCAAGAAAAGAAAGGAAAGGAGATTGAGAAGATAAAAAAAAGGAATGGAAAAGAAGGTGTAAGTTATTGTAGTGTTCCCAAGTTAAGAGGAAATGAAAAGAAATTGAAGTCTTCTTGTGTTCCTGAGTTGAAAGCAAAGGAAAGGAAACCTGCAATATTACAGCTATACCCTTTTACTTGATGCATGACTCAAAGCTTCAAAGTAGGAAGACAAGCAAAGCCATCGTAATTCTTCAGTGAATACGCAGGTTAATAAAGGGTATTTCAATAGCAGCCTCACTTTCTTCATACAGATAACAAAAAGGGATTTCAATAGCATTATTATCAATTACTCTTCAACAATCAAAGTTTCAAAATATAATAAGAATTTGTAGTAAAGAACAACCATGCTCTTGAATTGCATACTCAGGTAATTCAATTTCTACAAGAGATTATTAACCCTTCCATAATCGAGTATTGCAATCCTAATAGAAAAGACATGAAAAATCAAATAAAGTGCAGAGCCAGAAACTAATAAGAATACTTGATAGAAGGTCCGACGGCGAGAAGAATGGAGTTGCAGGTGGCGGTATTCTCGAGGCCGTCGGAGTAGGGTGGTGGTGATGCCGTGATGGACTGAATTTGATTTAGGGCTCAAAAGGAAGAACTGATCTTTATTATTAGATTAGGGTAACTCTGGATATTTAGTTAGATTAAACTTCACTCCCTTCTTTTCACTTGGATTCTTTCCAATTTGGAAGGAATGAGATAACTGAGAATTTTTCTCCCAATTCCTTATCTTTCTTTTCCCTTTCCCTTCTAAAAAACTTAGGAACACCCTTCTTTGTTGATTTCCTCCACTTTCTTTTCCTTTCTCTTGTTTAATGAGACTCAGGAACAGGGCCTAAAGTGATATATTATAAAAGATTGGGGTTTTGTTTTTGTAATTTGTGTTTTAACATAAATCTTTGTATTAGTTATATAAATAGTCCCTTAAGGTTAAGATGACCAAACTACCCTTATGTGCACAACACATGACTAGATTTAACAGAACAATTTAGCTGTTGTTAGTCGAAAGGATGAAAACTGTGACAAAATTTAAACGTAAAGGGCATTTTATGCCATTTATTTTGCTAAAAGACGTCCATTGGAAAAACGTTCAAACATAAAAGACTAGTTTTGCTATTCTGTAAAAATAAATGAGTTAACTTTGAACCCGGTCGATTATAAATTTGAGAGGAATAATTGGGTCCCCGACAAAGTCGGAATTTTGGCGTGGAGAGCGTAGTTGGATAGAGTCCCGGTTTTAACCTCGCTGGCGAAAAGGAACATTAGGGTCGAGTCATTGGTATGTCCTGCGTGTGATTTGTTAGATGAGACGTCCGAGCATATTTTCATCTCATGCGAACTAGCCCAGTTGGTTTGGCATGTGATAGCCACTTGGTGTAAGGCACCTCCCTGGTTCGCTTTTTGTGTTCAGGATGTTCTCAATCTACATAAGTTCACAAAATTCTCCAAAAGAAAGGAAAAAGCATTTCACATAATTTGTCTCATCACGTTATGGTGTTTATGGAAGGTCAGAAATGACATGGTGCATACCGGTGCGGTGGTGACTATTGAGAGCGTAGTGGAGAACGTAAAAACTTTTAGTTTTATTTGGGTTAAAATTAGGTCGGGAGGGTCGTCTCTATCATGGGAGGACTGGGAACGATTTGTATTGTAATGGTTTGGGGTGATTCCCTGCTACCTGCTGGTATAATTCGGGCTAGGTTTGGTGGCTTACTATGCCAGCTTGGGTTGGTTGTTTGGATTTTGGTGATTTAATAATATTTTTCGTTTGCCGTTAAAAAAACATAGCCGCTAAACAAATAAAAATGTTGAATGAGTGGTATAATCTGTAAAGCCGGCAGGAAAATCTAAAAGAAATAACGATCCTACCATGCATCACTCGCTATTGGCTTGTTCTATTCCCATATCAACCAACCACACTTTTAACCCCAACTTGAGTGTATAATATTTATATTTATACCTTTTTATTTTACCTTTTCATTTTTAAATGTTTTTTTCCCTTCTATTTCACAATTAAATAAACGTATGTTTTAATTCCATGTTGTCGTACAAAACAAACACGTTATTTCACGTGCAATTAAATGCACAAACAATGGGTCGAAAAATATTATATAACTCAAAAACATATCTTTATAAATATATCAAACTTTTATGTTTTTCCTTTTGCAATATCCTATTCATAATTTAAAATATATGGCATGAAGATAGATATAAATAATAATATATTTAACATGTGTGTCAAAATCACGAGAAAGCGTGTTTAGAAAATCAACATGTGTTTCTCCCTTTTGCTTTTGATACATTTGGGTTTCTGGCCCCGGAGGCTGTGAATTTTCTAAACAGGGTTCAACGTGTCGTACGTTATACTTTTTCGTCTTCTACGACCCAACGCTTTGTTTTTAGTAGAATTGGATTTGCTATTCAAAAAGTGGTTGCAGCGCAGTTTGTTGTCCGTTTGCCTACCAATCTATTGTAATCCTTTTGATTTTAATGTGAAATAGCAGAAGGGATTATTCTTACTAAAAAGAATGCTTATATTTTTTCATTATTCAATAAGAAACATATTTGAGTGAGGTGATCACAATTTGTTGTGGTTCTTGTACTATTTACCAAAGAAATTTAAGAGAAGGAATCCAGAGTAGAAAATAGAGAGAACACTTTTTAATTTAGTTCATTTATAAACTCAAACATAACCTTGTACCATTTTTATAGGCTTACAAATAAAAGAAAGTGACAAAAAAGAAAACCATCAACATACATCCACCAACTCACTAACCCACTATTCTAAAACCAACAATAAACAAAATAGGAGAACAACAGAATGCAGTAAATAATGGATCAATGCATCATGGTGTTACGTGACACATATCATATATACATTGTGCTTAAAATCCAAATAAAAAATCCCCATACCATGCTTAAGCTTTGCAAAATAACCTCTAAAAAATAAATTCATTTAATTTGTATGCAATTATCATTTGTGGGACAATTTGATATCAACGGATAGATGCATGTTAGCTTATTTATTTATGTTCCAACTATTCAAGTATAAAGTACAAAAAGTAAAAAAGAAAAGCAATAAATTATGCATGTGACCAACATTATAAATACTTGAAAGATACATGATATTATTATGTTATATAATATCTTGTCAAGAAATGATACTATGTATTGAGTGCAGTATGCATGTATGTATAGTTCTGAAAAAGAAACAAAAAGCCAGCAGTCACAATATTATTAAAGCTGTATCCACCCCATTTCCCTCCATAACCCCAACACCCTCACTCTATATATCCATCTATCCTCATCTTCACTTATCTCACACTCAAAATGACTATTTTACCCTTCACCTGCATTATCTTCTTGATCTTGATTTCTGCCATTGCTGCAACTTCTGCACCCAGTGTACAAACTCTTAACACAAATCAACAACACCCAGATGATAAAGATTACACCTTTATTAACCCAAAGATTGCACCTAAAGTTTTTACTGATTCCAAGAAATTTGAAGGCTCATCGGATCTTGTTAATCTCCGGTACCATATGGGTCCGGTGCTGTCTTCTCCGATTAATATTTATCTCATTTGGTACGGCAAGTGGGCCCCTACTCAAATGCTGTTGATCAAAGACTTTATATTATCCATCTCCGCCACCAACCGCCGTGCAGCGCCGCCGCCGTCCGTCGCTGACTGGTGGCAGACGGTTACCCTTTACACTGACCAAACAAATGCCAACATATCACGGTCGGTTCTCATCGCCGGAGAATATTCCGACAGGAAGTACACCCATGGGACCCACCTCACCCGACTCACAATCCAAGACGTCATCGCGTCGTCAGTAAAGTCAGCCCCGTTCCCTGTTAATCACAGGAACGGGGTTTACCTTGTACTGACGTCGGTTGACGTGACAGTTGAGGATTTTTGTCGGGCAGTGTGTGGGTTCCACTACTTTACTTTCCCATCTAAAGTAGGGTACACGTTACCCTATGCCTGGGTGGGGAATTCCGGAAAACAGTGCCCCGAAGTCTGTGCGTACCCGTTTGCTGTCCCTGCGTATATGCGTGGGGGCGGGCCGGGTACGTTGAAGTCGCCCAATGGGGATGTTGGGGTTGATGGGATGATTAGTGTAATCGGCCACGAATTGGCCGAGTTGTCATCGAACCCGTTGGTGAATGCGTGGTATGCGGGGGAAGATCCGACCGCGCCCACGGAGATTGGGGATTTGTGTGAGGGGTTATACGGGTCGGGTGGTGGAGGTGGGTACATTGGGGAAGTTATGAAAGACGGGTCGGGTCGGACTTATAACATGAATGGGAGAAGGGGTAGAAAGTTTATGGTACAGTGGATATGGAGCCCCGTATTGAAGGCATGTGCTGGGCCCAATGCTAAAGATTGATTGGTGGTATCATAATAATGTAATATGCATTAAGGGTTGTAGCATATGAATGAGGAGTGGTACATACACATGGGGAGATGATAAATCTTTTATGATGAAGAAAAGCCTAAAACTAAGGGGAAAGGAAGGATGGATTGATGAGAGTTGGAGGGGAAGTTATGTGTTTCTTAATTTGATTAATAGGTTTTATTTTATATAATTTGAATTTTAACTTATTTTTATATAAAAAAAATCCTTTTTATTTTTTATATAAAAAAAACACTTGTTGATGTTAGAAGTTTAAATTGTTGATTGCTTTTTCCTTCCAAAGGTTAATGCTGATGATTAATCATTTTGGTAGTGTTTGGTATGTAGGAATGATAGGGGGAATGGAATGATTCATTATATAGGAATGAAAATAGTGGTATTTGAATGCTCAATGGAATGGAATCATTCATTACATATGGAATCATATTTCATCAAAATCATTCATTCCCACCCCCCTTCTTTTTTTTCATTCCATTCCTTCTACACCCTACTTTCTCAACATCACCACTACCTAACAACAACCACCACTACCATCGTCACCACCAACACCTAACCGCCACCATCACCACCACCACCGCCTCCGCCACCACCACCCTACCACCAGTGCAACCACCCTCACCGCCACCGCCATCATTGTCACTGTAACCACCGTAAACATTTCACCGTCGCGCCTAACCATCACCGCCACCACCACTTTCACTGCCTGACCACCACCACCGTCGCCACCATCACTACCAATGCTATCACCACCACCCCGCCACCGTCGCCGCCACTGCCACCATCATTTTCGTTGCCAGAGCTAACCCCACCACAGTTGCCATTGATTTTTTATTTTATAATTTTTTTTGCTAAAAAACGTTTTTGGATTGGAGTATTTTTATTATTTTTATTTCATTCATACAATTTTTTGGATACCAAACAACATTAAGTAATAATTCATTTAATTCATATAGGTTAACCAAACAAGACAAAGTAATGGAATGATCCATTTCATTCCATTCTCCATTCCATTTCTTCTCCCATTCTATTTCCCCTTCATTCCATTACCTCCAACCAAATATACCCTTAGTTCACTCCAGGAATCCAGGATGATAAGAAGACTTACCGCAAATACAATCAATGTGTTTGCATGTATTGATTATGCGTTATTATACTATATAAGAGGAGAACTATATAGAAAATAGTAAATACGTTTGAGTAAAATAATTCATAATAAATGTGGGTCGGTGATCAATTCTTAATAATGGATTGATTTGGTAAATAAAATGCTTATGGAGTTATGGGTTCATTTGGTCATTTGGGTTAGGGGTGTTCACAGTCCGGTTCAAACGGTTTTTGAGTTAAATTGTGACCAAACCGTTAGTACCGGTTTTTGATAATTAAAAACCGAAACCGAACCATCTACAATCAAAATCGAACCAAACCGAACCGTTTACTAGCAGTTTGGTCCGGTTCGGTTTCACGGTTTAATGTTTTAAACTTGTTATGTCTTTATAATAAAAACCTACAAAAGATAAAATAAAACATTATCCAAAATGCATAGAACAATCTTGTTATAAGAGCATACTACATGTTTATAATTATATGAATCTCATCATTCAAATACAAGAAATAAAGCATAAAAACAATTGTATCATGAAATAAATTAAAAACACAAGTCTTAAGTTATTGTGGTATGCTACTACACTTCAAAGCTAAAAATAGATTTAGCCTATGTTCATATTAGTTAATCGAATCATATATTAAATATAGATAACTAAATATATGTATTATAAAATATATAACAAAAACTAAAATATATTATCCAATCTTACGGTCCGGTCCGGTTTTATTTGAACGGTTTTTTGTGTAAACCGCAAACCAAACCGTTCACTGCGGTTTGAAAATTTTCAAACCGACCGACCGAAAGTTAAAAACAAAAAACAACCGCGAAATCAAACCGACAACCGGTTTGGGCGGTTTCACGGTTTAAAACCGAACCGCGAACACCCATAATTCGGGTCTATTTAAATTCTATTAAAAGATTATTTTAGACCTGATGAATCAAGTTATAGAACAAGTCAAAATTGATCACTTATAAACCTTAAAATGGGTCAAAGTATGGCAACACCATCCACGACTATTGTGTGTGTTGCCACTACCTTCGAAACTTTTTGTGTTGCAAATTCAACAAGTTCTTAAATTGACATAACAATGAATGCGAAAAAAATGGTTGTGAAGGGATCGTTTGGAGCGACATAGTGAAAATGAGAGATACTAGGAAATTTCGTCGTCGAATACTACACCTTTGGAGTTAAAAGCATTCTGAATAGCATCTTTATCTCCATCTCTATAATTACATTAAAAAACATTACATTTTCTCCCTCATTTTCAAACTTAAATATATATAAACGAAACATTTAAAAGCTTTATATAAACAAAAAGGGGTAGTGGCGCAGCTTGTTGCCCGCTTGCCTTCTGTTTCGATGTAATCCAATAAACAATTAATACGGCAATTATTGTTTTTAGATTAAGAAACAATTTTATAGCAAAAAAAATAAGCAGGTCATGGGTCTCAACAAACTCATATAGCTTTTAAACCGGGTTATAACATCTAATTTATTTGTGAAACTCTTTTATTATCAAACCTTAAGTATACTATTAACTTCTTTACAATAAATAAAATTAAAATCCAAAAAAATATATGGATATTAGAAACAAATAATGTAAAATAACCCCGTAATACCAGGCGGATAAAAGCTAGTTAAATAATGTTTTTATACTCTTATCTTTACATTTTCTCTCTCATTCACTCACAACCATTTTCAAAAAAACATCAAAAAATTATAGATGATGAATAGTGTTTCTCAAAACTACTTTATATATAATATAAGTTTCTCTATCTCTTCCACTCACAACTACTCTATATATAATATAAAGAACTCATTTACAATAAATATATATATAGGACACCTATAGGAATGCTCATAGAAAATGATACCAAATGTGAGGGTGGTTGTTGAAGAGCTCCTTCATGTTGACAAAAGGTTCAAAATATCAATATTTCTACATATGTATAAGCATTTAAATACAGATTATATCATGGACTAGCGTAAAGGTTATAAATATGTTGATACTTATTGCTTCTATTATTTGCATTTTTTTTTTCTAAAACTACCAGGTACAAGTGTAAAACCACTAATTTAGTCTAGTGCTAAATGTGTGTATCTTGCAATCAAATAATTGTAAATTATGGCCTCACTTGAGATAAATAGATGGAAAAAAGAACTTTAGCTGTTAAAAAAATACAAAACTAGATGCAAGTGTACAACGCATGCCCATTTTGATTATAACCTATTTTGAATGCAAATCAAACTGGTTTTTCTAAAATGCACCATTTTATAATCGAATCCGTCCATTTTATCCGGGATGTGCTCTGCCTTGAAGTCGTGTGGACTTATTGCCCCACCCAATCAACTCATCCGTTTTACTAGGCTTTATAATTGTGAACTATTTGAACATTTTAACATGATAATCACATGTTGCATTATTATTATAATCATAGTTAACACTAATAAAAGATGCTACATTGTTATTTCCATTGTTGTTGTTATTATTATTATTATTATTATTATTATTATTATTATTATTATTATTATTATTATATGTGTGAAAATATCTTTCAACATCGATGGACATATAGTATGGAAGATCCATCTCCGTTCTAGAAGGGCACAAAAAGTATTCCGTTAATATTCTTGTAGGGAGTCGTCATTGGTGAATTTTTTTGAATATTTACCTGTAAATGTATAACTTTGTATTTATGCATAAATCAAGCATAAATGACCCCATTTTTTTATTCCTGTGTTATTCAATTTTCTTTGATGATTTATTTTCATAATTATAATCCTTAATACTATTTTTGAGATGAAGAAATATGGAAATTCGATCAATAAAAAACATCACTATCACATCTTTAATAACTTAATTACGCGCTTTACATAATTCATGTCAACGACCTCCCACCTAATTCTTCACTTTGTCCACATGTTCTTATAGTTGATAACTGGTCCCCTTTGCTCAAAATAAACATCCTAAACTAGAGTAAAGGCCACCGATGAGTAGAAGTGGATCAGTTGTACTGATGATTGTCGTTTTTTTTTACGCTCTTACCTATTCACATTAGGCCGTGTGTTGTGGTTTAGCTAGCAAAGGCTAGTTAAAATGTTACATTAACGGCATGTCATTGTTACACCAGCAGTGATCTTTAACCAATCAACCTTTTAACAAGCGCGCTGTAAGTTAACTAGGTTTAGCTAAATATTAAAAAATAAAACTAAAGAATATAATTAGTTGTTAGTAGAGTGGACGTGTACATTTTCCAAATTTTTTATATATTTACTTAACAATTTACACACATATATACAGAGGGTAATAGCGATAACACATAAAAATTACCGTTAAATATATATATATATATATATATGGTAAGGTTAAAATGAAAACACACTTAAGTTGTGAAAATCCGCGAAAACCCTATGTAACATCGTTTTTCTTTTTTTTTGTTACATGTCATATATGTTGTAACATTTAATACAAAACATCGAAACATAAAAAAAAATGTTTTGCTATTTTTTAACATTTTTTTACTAATTTTTATATATGTTTTCAGGAGAGAGAAAAAGTTATATTTATATTTATATTTTTTATTCATTTTAATTATGAACCACAAGATTTAAACATTGGTTGAGAATGAGTTTCTAGAGTTTTCACAACTCAAATGGGTCTTTATTTTATACTTGGCCTATATAATATATGTGTGTGTGGGTAATAAACAATAGTTACTTTTAGGTTTAGAAGTCAACTTTCTTTGATAAATAAATATTTTAAGTAAAAAGTTATTCATGAAATCCGTAAACCCTTCAACCTAGCTAATACGCCAAGCAACATGTTGATATTTGTGTTTGTCGCATAAAACATTGAAACATGTAAGTTGTGCATAAGAAACTGTACCATAAATACCATGATGTTGGCTTTGTTTCATCAATTAACCGGTTTAGTAATGGAGGGGTGGGTCCATGACATAAGAGAAAAAGGAGCCATACTATAGAGACTTTAGGTGAAAACAGCTAAGATTGTGGACCCGAAATCAATTAAAATCCATTCACGGGATTGGGTCCGAACCATCAATGTAACTCCTTTCAATCGAATGCACCACCAACTCATATCATATCATATCAAACAAAAGTAAACGAATTACAAAAACGTACTTTTTGAAGGGAGTTAATTACACCGATAATTGGATGGATGGATGGTAAGGCCGGTTAATTTATTACCATGGTTTACTTACAATTGGTCTCCCTGATATATTTTATAAGTAAACTGTGATGATTGCTATGTGATTTGTTTAAATTTACAGTTTTAATCTAATAGTTTTAAATTTGTGATTTTTATCCATGTGATTTTCATTTCACTTGCAATTAAACCCGACTCCACTATCCCCGTTAAATCTGATTGTTAAACCCATAATCGTGCCCCTAAAGTGAGTAGGGATGTTAATCGTGTCGGGTTGGCGGGTTGATAGGTTTCTGGTGGACGGGTAGCGTGCTGAGATTCTTCAACCCTAACCCAACCCATATTTTTATTCGTGTCGTGTGGACCCATTTGAATTTGTGTCATGTTGGGGTTATGTTTCGGGTCAACCCATTTTACGTTCTTATACGAATATGAGTAATATCTATTGACTTAGTAATAACCTAAATAATTAATTACTTGTATTCATATAAAACTTGTTAATAATTTGTGATAAATCTAATTATTTTTATGTATTTATCTCATTCCAAATTAACAAACTTATATTCACATATTTAGCTTAAGATAAGAACAAACGAATGAATAACCAGAGAACAGATAGTTAGAACCAATGTTTTCAAACCCGTTCCGGACGTCGACCAGGAAGCCTTACTGGGTCAAAGGTCGGACCGACTCGGGAGGACGGACCAGTGTTTGACCCGAATGACGTCATAAATAATATATATTCAGGAGAGAAGTAATTTTATTGCGAGAAGTGCAAAAAATTATTTACAACCCTTGATTATGTTCGATCAATGGACTACATTTAGATGACAATCTAGTAATATTGGCATTCCTTTTTTAATTTATTTAATGCCAAAAGGGTGTATTGATACTTTATTATTTAGAAGCCTAAAATAAAACTTAGATGTATTAATTACATCTCTTGGCCTGCATGATCATTCCATTATTAAATATTCTAAAATAGCAACAATTATTATGATATGTGTGGTTAGGGTAACAGAATGAAGGGGGGATGTGATGGGAGAAATAATAGAATGTGCAAGAGAATAAAATGGATCATTGCCACTCATTTGTCTTGTTTGGTTAACCTATAGGAATGAAATGAATTTACTTTATGTTGTTGGTATAAAAAAAATGTAGGAATTAAATAGGAATAATAAAAACACTCATATCTAAAATATTTTTTTACAAAAAAAGCCCCCGCAATGGTGATGGTGGTGGTAGCTCCGGCAATGAAAATGGTGGTGTAGGTGGCGACGGTGGTGGTGGGCGGTGGTTGTGGTGGTGGTGGTGGGGGTGGCGGTGGTAGCATTGGTAGTGATGGCGATCAGGTGGTGGCGGTGGTGGCAGCGGTGGTGGCAACGACGACGGTGGCGATTAGGTGGTGGTGGTCATTGTTAGGTGGTGGTGTTGTTGACAAAGCAGAGTGAAGGAAGAATGAAATAAAAAAAAGGGTGGGAATGAATAGTTTTGATTGAATGAGATTCCATATGTAATGAATGATTCCATTCCATTGAGCAACCAAACACTACTTTTTCCATTACCATGTAATGAATCATTCAATTCATATTGTCATTCCTGCATACCAAACGCTACCTTAGAAAGTAGAAACAAAGAAAATGTACGGTTAATCACATTAGTTTTTATTTTTTTTTATCAAACTATTGAAGTTTTACATTATAATTATGGAATAATTGTTTAATGTGTGGGAAAAAACTATATTGCATGTGTTGGAATAAACTAAGGCAACATTTTTTTTTGTTTCTTATTAATTGTTGTATGGTTGCAATTTCAAGTGTAAGACATATTTTGACAATATGTATGAATAAATTTTATCAAATAATTTTATGTAAGTATATATGATGTTGTGTAGGTTTTGAATTATAAAGAATGAGATTAGATATTTAAATCTACATAGTTTAAGCAAAGCCTACACGTTTAATATTTATATGTGGGGTTATTTTTTTTGTATATAGGCTTCATACATGTACAGTAGAAACTCGATAAATTAATACTCGATTATTTAATAAACTCTCTAAGATAATATTTTTTGCCGGTCCCGACTCGGGGATAGGGTGTTAAATTAATAATTCGCTAAAATTATAAAATAATACATTTTTGATAATTTCTTTAGACCCCGTATAAAATATAAATTAATAATTCCTTATATATAGCATATTACATGAATGATTTATGAAGGTTTTTTGAAAAATGACTCAATTGTCTTTTATTTTTTGTTGAAATCAATTTCCCCTTAAATCTCGTCTCTAATTTTCCTTAGCATGGTAAGAACTTCTGGTGTTGTTTTGTCATAGCTCAACAAGAAATTGTTTAATTTGATTGCCGCTTTAATAGCTTCGTTTCGCGAAGGGGGCTCCATTGTAGAACTTTCATCATCTTCTTCATCGATATCATCTTTATATATAAATTAATAATTATTAATTTATCGATTAATTAATAACTCTTTTAATTAATAAATTTTGGTGGTCCCAAGTGTATTATTTTATAGAGTTTCTACTGTACGTTGTTTATGATATAAAAATTTGTATAGGATACATAAATTGTTGTGTAGGAATGAAAGATTATTTTCGTTTATGAGTATACGTAATTGGTGCGTGGTAATTAAAGACAATATTTTGTTTATGATAGATAAAGTTTGTGTAGGATACATACATTTAAGTTGTATGTGCTATAAATTGTTGTGTAGGAATAAAAAGTGATTTGAATGCTTACGGTTTTTATTTATCTTTTTGAATGAACAACAAAATTTTATATGTTTCGAAAACGAAAGTATAGTAGAACGTTTGATTTTTCTATGATAAATATTTGATAGATCTTTTTCTGGAGGGGCTAAATCTGAATGTAGGATGGGAAGATAAAAAAAGTCTTGGTGTTTTTTAATTTAATTAAAAATAAAGAATTTAAAAATATAAAAAATTAAAGATCTAAGAATGATGCATACGATTAAAACAAAAAACACTATAAATGTTTTTAACTTAATTAACAAATAGAAAAACTAATAAAGGTATAATTATTAAGAAATGAAACTTCAAATCATTTAATAGTTACCATATATAATAATTTTAATTCTTACCGTTATATCCTTAGATATAATTAAAAGAAAAAATAAAAGAAAATTTTTGATTGGTTGAAATGACTTCTCACATTTCTAACACTAAGATGATTTCTCGTCTGAACTTAAACATGTATATATATATGAGAAGTATAGTTTGAAAACCCTCTTGAGTTGAGAAAATCCGTGAAAACCCTATGTAACATTTTTTTTTTTTTGTTACATGTAATATATGTTGTTACATTTAATACAAAACATCGAAAACATAAAAAAAAATGTTTTGCTATTTTTTTTACATTTTTTAAGTAATTTTTTATATGTTTTCGGGAGAGAGAAAATGTAAATAAACTTTTACATTTTTTATTAACTTTAATTATGGACCACAAGATTTAATCATTAATTAAAAACATGTGGTTGAAAATGAGTTTCTAGAGTTTTCACAACTCAAGTGAGTTTTTATTCTAACCTAACCCTATATATATATATATATATATATATATATATATATATATATATATATATATATATATATAATTAGGCTACATGTCCGTGTGACACACGGGTTAAAAAACTTTTTTAACTAAAAAATATAATACATGAATTGACAAATAGTATTGTTAGCGATTTTTCTTACGTTTTTTATGAAAAACAAAGAAATAAGAAATTACCATAGTCGACATAATGTATCCCATTAAAAGATTTTTTAATGTTCTAAAAGATACTTTCGTATTTTTTTACCTTTGTTACTCAAAATATAATAATTTATTTTTAAGATGTAGTATAATGTAGTTTGAAAATACTACTTTTTTAAAATATAGTATATGAAATTTGAATGAGATTTTTATAAAAATTATAAGGAAAACGGTACCTATTTTTAGTTTCATGAAATCATTATTGTGATAATAAATTTGAATCATTTTTCAAAATAAAAGTTTGACCTAGTTTTCAAAGAAATGATTTAAACAACTCTAATATAATCGTTTAAGCTTCACAAGTAATGAAATAAATTATAATGAAATAGTTATTTAACATTATTTAAATCAAATTTATATATGTTCCTACAGATTTCTATCAACCCATTCTTCAAGTCTATTTAGTCGGTCATGATTCAAGAACTGGCAAAACTCTATAATAATCGCTTCAGCTGAGTAATGCAATAATTTATACTTATATAGTTATTTGAAATAATTTAAATCAAATTACATGTAGCTTCAAATTTCTATCAACACATTCTTCAAATCTGTTAACTCGAGCCTTGATTCAAGATTTGACAAACTCTACTATAACCACTTCAGCTTCAAAAGGACTCATTATTTTAATTATTGACTTTCTACCATCATCACTGTTGACCGAGTCATCCAACATCCATTTTACTGAACTTTTTTCAATTTATCAGCTGCTACCACCACTTATATAACATCATAAGTCAACTCTTTGATTCCCGCTACAAATTTTTGAACTTCTTGGCCAACTGCAAGAGGGTACCGTTTTGCTAAGGAAAAGACCTGTTGCGAACCAAACCATATTTGACCTATTTTAACTCATACCTTACTTGACCTAGTATCCAACCTGCCCAATCTGCGATATTCTCATCTCTATATATACACGCACACATATAATTCTAAGAATTACTAATTATCGAAATAGTGAAAGACATAAGAAACTTACTGTAGAGTCGATCCTCATTTAATTTGGTCACTTGATGCTGCACCCCTTTAAAGTTTTGAGACATATTTAAGATAATGCTAGAACACTTTTTAAGTCAAATATATAGAAATTCATTTTTCTTAGAAAACAATTAAAATCATATTTGAAGTGAAGCCAAGTAAACATCCATTTTTAGGTGTTGGTCTAATACTCTAATTCCTCCACTTCATCATTGGGCATGTGAATATCAACATTGTCAAGCAATGACCGGAGCATCCATTTCAACCCTGAACTCATTCTGATCATAACTCTTTTTGACCTACTTGTTTTGACCCAAACCAACTGTTTCATTTTATGATGTATTTAAATTTAACACAATGATTTGGATATATATTATTTGTAATAATGGATTATTCCTAATTGGAATTACCAAGCAAAAATGTGGACTCTTTTATCGAGTCTCCATGCAAAAACAATAGGTTGATATTAAAATTTCAAAATCACCCCTGATCCATTATGAATTATCATTGCAATCACCATTATTGGTCAAACATGTCCTAATCTGAACCATAATAACTATTTTTTTGAATCATCCGTTTCAGCCCGAACCCATTTTGAACCATAACCCAAACCCGCTAGATAAGCCCACTTTGAAATGTTTCAAGAAAATATTTCATGCATGGTTTGTATTATCCGCGTTTTACAAATTAATAAATAAAATAAGTTTTTGTTTATCGTGTGTTGTTATTTAATGTTATTAAATAATGATAGGATGAAACAATAAACATGGGTTGGTTGATGGACTTACGATGATTATGGGCCTAAAGCTTATGGGCCTGAGAGTATTTAAGTCCTAAACATACCCTAAAACCATAGTTATTCTCATATTCATCAATTCATCGTCATCAGACGACTCACGTACACACACCCTCCTGCTCATACACACAAACGTTCTTCCTTTTCATCCATTCAAGATCTAGGATTTGTAAGTTGATATCCTGTTCACCTAAGAAGAAGAGATCACCTAGAAATTTTAAGATATTCAAGATCCAAGCTAGGCTAATCTATAAGGTATGTTTTATGATTAAAGATATATCCTTTTTCATTCATCTTGTTCTTAATAGTTATAAAGTAACAATAAAAACCAAAACAAATCTTGTAATTTGGAAACAAAACGAACTGATAATAACCGACATAAATAAACTCTATTTGAACCAAGTATGAAAGTTGGATCTCGGTTTAAATGATTTGAGAACTTTGTTGAGTTTTAAGAACTTTAAGAACCTCATTCTTAACCACACATTTAATTAAATAGGTTAGATTATGTGATTGAGATTAAAACTGATTAAAAAATTAAGTAGGAGAGAGAATAAAAATGTACAGTGATTACACTAATTTAAACGTCCGTTACATCTATGTAAAAAGTCGATTCAGTGTGTAAAAAATGTTGTAATTTTCTATGTACATGTAACCTACATATATTACATACATGTAAAAAAATTCAACAAAAGATGTTACGTTGAGTTTTTTCGAGTTCTTAAAACTCAAAGTGGTTCTCAAAAGAAATCAACCATGTATATATATGTGTGTGTGTGTGTGGGGGGGGGGGGGATCTAGAGAGAACTAATAAAGAATATTTTTAATTTTTTTTAAAACTATTTTGTAATTTTTTTTCTTTCATCCTTCTAATAAGTTGATATTGGTTACATAAAAAAAACTATCGATGCAGTGCATATATGCAATAGTGTGTATTGCATATATATAATAGTGTTTTATTGCATAAAAATACAACATGTACAATTGCATTATACAATGCACACTAATGAATATATGCAAAATACAATACTATTACATATATGTAATACCACACTAATACACATATGCACTATAACGATTTTTTTTTTGCATATATAACACTATTGCACATATCCAATACAAACAATTGCATATATGCTATTCAACACTATTGTGCATATAAACTACATATTATTGCATATATGCAATAAAAAGTCGATGTATTTCATATGTGCACTATAACGTGTTTTTTTTTTGTTTTTTTTATGGTGAAGAATAACAACGTATAAGAAGAATGAAAGAAAATTTTTTTATTTTTTTAACTAAATTAAAAACATTTATTTATTAGTTATCTAGTTCTCTCTCTAAAAATGGGCTCTCTCTTACTTCTCTCTCCACACACACACATATATATATATATATATAGTTTTTTAATATTGTTTAATTTATTTTTTTATTTGAAATGGATAAGGGAAAAAAAACTAAAATAGTGCACATATGGTTGAGTTAAAAGAAAGATTTAACCTCCGTTAGTGTAAAAGACGAAAACCAAGGAAATTCGTCATATGAAGGACAACAAGTGAAAACAAATTTTTTAAATGACATAATTCATAAATCATTTATATTTAAATGACAAAATTTGTATTTTTGCCATTCCATTAAAGTAACTCATTTTTTTTATTTCTAAAGTCACTCAAGTTTTATTTAGGGTATATTTAGAAAAGCAGTTGGTAACCGTAGCTTTTTAGATATATCTAGAGTAGCTGAAACTTTTAATAAAATATATAAAACGGCCAAAATGGGCATAACTAAAAAACATAATACTAAATGTATATATCTTGGAAGGTTATTTAAGTAATTTTAAATAATAAACGTTTGTAGCTTTTTTTAAACGCTACTAGTAGGGGTGTTCAAAAAAATCTGAATCCGAATCCGTATCTGACATATCCGAAAATCCGAATCCGAATTATCCGAAAAGTCGGATATCTGAATCTCGGATATCCGAAGTTTCGAATTCGGATTCGGATAGTAATTTTGAATATTTTCGGATAGTTCGGATATCCGATATCCGAAATTTTAAATATTATTATTTTATAACTATTTATTATATTTACATATATATCACTTTTTTAACTGTTAGCCCTTTACAAGCCGCTCCGCTACATCCACATTTTAAGAAACCCTATAATTCAGTCCTTATCATCCTACTACGCTTCTCCGGCCACCAGCACACCACCTTCGATCCCCACCAAGCCCAGAACCATCCACCACAACAAATCCAGAGAGAGGGAGACGAAACAAAGATTTAATATTCAACCATCTGAAATGAAGACGAAGCGACGGTGATTTGGTGGATTCCGGAAATTCGTGGCCGGTGATTCTTCACGAGCGACGGTTGTTTGTGTTGATCGAGGGTTCATAGCTTTGGCCGGCTGTGTTTATGCTTTTATGATGAGTGGTGGTGGTTAGCCGCAAATGTACAGAAGTATATTGCTGTACACAAACATTTCTTGGACTTTCCGAAGCAATGGAGTTATAGAAATGAATTATTATTATTATTTAGAATTTCGGATATCCGACTTACTATCCGATCGGATATCCGAAATTTCGGATTCGGATTCGGATAGTGAAATCCACTACCCGAAAGGACCGGATACCCGAAGTTCGGATATCCGAATTTTCGGATATCCGGTTTTGAACATCCCTAGCTACTAGTAGGAGCTTTCCAATATGAAGCTTTTTCTCATAGCTTAAATGCTTCAAGCCCCTTCAACCAAACAATGGTTTTTATTGAGTAAATTTTTTTTTCTTAAAAGCATGAAGTCGTCGCAAAAACTCTCAACTAAACATACCATTGATGTTACAGTATTGTATAATGGCCTGGTTTATAAATTATCTTGATGACGTGTCAAGGCACGTTTTTTAGAATTCTTAATACCTGTGTCGAAATTACAAGATTTCCAAGAACCTTCAAAAGAAATATTATATGCACTTAAATTAGAAGGAGAAAGGAGAAAGAGAATGGCATGATTCAACGAATAAAAAAAATTGTTTTAACAAAATTGGCAAGCATGCGAGGTATATGAAATAACCCATTAACCCGTATTCGTTTCAGCCCCATTTTTATGTTTTATGTAAGCCTGGTATAGAAGCCCAATAAGAAACCTTATTAAATAAAATTTTTTAGCACTTTCATTAGCAGTCCCGAAGTCGTTGACCAAAACTCGATGTGAGTTGAGTTATTCAGCGGCTAGTCCATAAGAAACCCTCGTTCATCAAAACTCGACTCAAGGTACTCACTCAACAAATTGCATTCTTTAAATTCAATCTCTCTTCCATTGACGATAAATTACAATTCGATTCGATCCCGTTTTAAAAAATATTCGAGGCTAAACCACAATCTAAGGTTATGGAAAAACAAACTAAAACAGTCAGGTTGATTAATTCGCCTTGACATAACCCGTAAACCCAACACAATCTGAATCCGAACTGTAAGCAAAACGGCCACGGTAAAAGATAAAACGGTTAACCGAACAAAGGTTATTATCCGGTTAACCAGTCATTAAGTTACACATGTTAGGGATTTTCACTTAAAAACTGGTTAAAAAGTAACAATAACTAGTTTTGATCGTTTAACCAATAACTATTTATGGTTAAACAGTTAGTAACTGATATTCCAAAAACCGGTTAAGAAATTTTAGTTTTAAAAAGGTTTTTTCCTGATAGATCTAAAAAATTGGTAAAACTATAAAATGGTGTTAGGCCCAGAGGCCCAATTGAAGTCGTCAGTTAAACCCTTTGTTATTATTATATTATCTTGTCTTGCTCCTTGAGGTAGGTTTCTGTGCTGCAAATCATCAATGGCGTCGTCCATTGAAGAAGCTTCATCTAAGAAACGAAAGACCACACAATCAACCAAACCCAACAAACAAAAGAGCAAAACCCACGATCTCTGTCTCTCCGACGTAAGAAGCCTAGGCCAACAGCTCCTGTCAAACCGGTCTCACATCAACAACCTCCCAGTCCTCCTCAACTTCCTCAACCCGGCTTCATCTTCATCTTCTCCGCCCGAATTCATCATCGAATCAATTCTCTCAGTTCAATCATTCTTCACTCCGCTCCTCAACGACCTCCCGGCCTCTTCCGCCAAACCAACCCAAGACCCGGAATCAGTTTACCGGGTTTGGCTGCGGGCCAAGTTCGATGAGTTTGTGCAGTTTCTGATTCGGTTGTCGGTTTCTTCAAAGCTGTCTGAAGAAGCTCTAAGGGTAATTATAAGTTCTCTTGTCTTTGGATTGGAATTTAGGGGTGCTAATTGGGTCGTGTTCGCGGGTTTAACCCGACCAAAATAGGGAAATTGTGTGAGAAATGGGAACCTGAACACGAACGGTTTGGCCCAAATGTTTTTCTTTTTATTTCTATTTGTTTCACATTTTTAAACTTTAAAGTAAAAATTTTTACAATAAAGCATACAAATTTATGTGAAAGTTGCATTTTTAATAATAATTAATGATAATATCTTATATTAGTTTCGTTTTTAGTTTTAAATTTTGGTATGAAATACCGAACCAAATTACATTAAACATATTTTAAATAAATAAAGTGAATATAAGTGGGTTAAACGCGGGGTTGACCCGAACCTGTTTATACAAAACCCACGAATTTTGTTGCATTCATGTCGTGTCAGAACTTCACACTCGTAATTGCAATCTTTAACTGTGTGTGTGTGTGTGTTTTTAATAATTATTATGGTGCTGAATGATTTGGGAATTTAGGAAGTGGTGGTGGATACTTTGATGGAGTGTGTAAAGGTTGGAAATGCAGGGAAGTTTCATTCTTCTATTTACCATAAGTTTATTCATACCATGGTCAGTTTGTTACCTTATTCTTGCCCTCCTTATTAATGCAATTTGTGTTTTATTTATTTTGTCATGGTGGTAGTTATTTATTTATAAATAATCTATATACAGTAAAGAGAACAGAACAGTTGTTTGATAGTTCAAAGTAATTTACTCATAACTATTACAAAAAGTCTAGAACATGAGGCATAGGCTTTGTATAGGTGGTGCAAAATTAGTATAGGGAGTTATTCACTCTTCATTTCCATACTAATAAAGTAATAAGAGATGCATGCACTTCAACTCCTTAAAATCCTTTCCTTAAACTGATAAATGATTGATCGTCCTGTTAGGACATCTTAATCTGGCAATTGATAGGATAAAGGAGAAAATGTATAAAAAAAAGAATTGAAAATAGAATTTCATTTGATAAGTTGCTGTCTTTATTTAGGTTATTTGGATATATAGTCGCTATGCACTTTGTAGACGCTCGTATCCATGAACTGTAAAGTTATGAACTTCCTAAACAAGAAAACTGAAATAAACAAAATAACTACCAATGGTCCATAATTTTTTGAAAGCTAGAACAAAACATAAATAAAAGAAACTTTATCATTCAAGTGTATCATCTGTCTGAAAGTAGTCGTTTTAATAATACGGTAGAGTTATGGAGGGGGTTTTTTGTTCTCTTATCATTTTTAAATACTTGACAACATTTTTTTATTTTTTTTATTATGGTTTCTTTGTACTAGAATTTGTTTATTATTTGACATCTTTAATGCTTTATAGGTTTACTCCATTGAGGAGGCTGATACGTTGTTAGATCTGCTTGTATCAAAATATTTCAAGTACACTGATGTCTGGTAAAAAGATTTAATTTTTTATGAACAAAGTAGATTCTTTCTTCTTTTCTGTTTATATCCTAATAATAACTGTTTTAGTGATATTCAACTCTTTTTCTGTGACAGTTATTTTACTTACATAAGTATTGAGAAGCTAATTAGAACACTTGATGTCAACAAAAGCTCTGGTACTCCTGCACATTCCTTTTGATGCTTTTATTACATAGTTTAACAATTTTTTCAGTCTCTCATCACTGATTTCACGAGTCTTCGAGTAATTTTGACTTTTTTTTTTACACCAGATGTTAAATCTGAGAATGCAGATTCTGAAAAGGGAAGTCAGACAAGAGCCAGGTTGGTGTATGCTGTCTAGTTAAGCATGTTACTTCCAAAATTAGCATGTGATCATATATTTACTTGTGTGTGAATTTAATTTTATGGGCTATGATATGGACAAAGGTTATAGCTTTCTAATGATGTATGTGCAATTGCATTATACCATTTAATGCGATTCTCTTATGATCAATTAAATTGTGATACGCGGATTAGGCCACTCAAATCATTTGTAACATGTACCAGAGATTTGCATGTGTTGATAATAAGTGGTACCTGAAGTTTGATCTAATATAATGATATAATACTAGGGCATGCCAACCTGCATAGTTTGTTACAAAAGTATATCCAATGATCTCCATGTACTTTGTATAAGCTAAAAAAATTGGTTTACTGTTCAGCTAAAATTTCTCATATCCTGTCAATGATAGCTACCAATTTAACAGGTGTTAGGTGTTCTCTATGGGTCTATTAATTTCTTTATAATGTCATGTTATTTATGATATATGTGGGCTTGATGCTCATTTACCTTTTTTACATGCTGCATAGATGTTCTCTGTACGTGATATATGTGGAAAAGTATAACTAAATCATGCATTACTTTCGATAATGTGTTCTCTATAATTTCATAACTTTCCAGTTAACATGAAGCTTATAGGAAAAAATTGCATTTACTCTTTTGGCTTTAGGAACCACAGTTAGGGGGGACATGGACGCAGTTCCAAAGTTAAGATCCTGTTTTCACGTGTTTAGAGAATATAGTATTAAGTCTCTGAAACTGGACCACGACATGACAAAGGATGTTAAAAAAACTTATGGTGAAGCACTTCCACATGTCCCATTATGATGTCAACACAATAAGTCTAAAAGATGCCTTTTAGGGGTTACCAGTTATATGACTTGAAAATAGTCTTTTTTTTTTCTTTCTTTTTTAAAACAATTCAATCCAAGCTTGCAGTAAGTTACCAGTTTGGCGCATGAGCATATAGACCTATTATTTTTTTTTCATATAAAATTGGAATTATGTGTTAAAAGATTTGTAATGAAGACATAAGGTTGTTGTCAAGTTGTCATTCAGACTCGTTCTATCTCAAAGTTTAGAACGTGGAGGTCATACAAATTGCCCACGCACGTTGTCAGCTAGCAGTTTGGTCATGAGCATATATCTTCTAGCTCTTTATTTTTTTAAAAAACCTGTCATTATATCTGTTAAGTTGATTGTGATAGTATTTCTCTCTGGTGAGTTTGAGCTATCAATGCTGTTGCATGACATGAATCTAACGGCATGCTTGTTTAACCGCAGTGGGGAGGCTTTAATACGCAATATACATCATGCGATATCTAAGATTCCTCCACCTCAACAACTTGGTGAAAAAACTGAATTTGAAATGTGGAATGCATCAGGTGAGGACACTTGTTTTACTCAAAAGCTGATTCAGTTATTCTAAACATACAGCTTCATATACTGCTGATCAATAAACCCAAACTTTTTGAAAAATCTCTGTTATGCAATGACGAATTGACCAGCAGACTCGTGTTCATAAGTTTTGTAATTAAAAGCTAAGCTTGTTATTGTAATTCTAAACTAGTTTTTTCTTGAGTTAAATATTGCAGTTTTCTTTCTTACATCATCTTTTCATTGTTTTATATTAGTTTATAGATTATAGCTGTTTTTATATGTTCTTTGTATGCTAGGTGTTTTCAACAAAGACAGTAAAACAGAGACCAAGAAAAATAAGGGTGCAGAAGGAAAGCATGGCAAGGACAAGAAGTCTAGCAGTAATGTAAGTCCTTGGTTTTCAGATCTGTTATTTTTTACTCTTTTTAATGATTAAAATTTTTAGTTGCTAAATTAAATACAATATATGATTCCCCTTCTGCTCAAAATATGGGTGAGCAGACAAACCAATTAACCGAACCATAACTGAAAAAATTGAACCAGAATAACCGATGAGTCGGCTTTAATATTTTTGATAACTGATTATATTGGTTCAAATACATACATTTACAAAATCGAATAAACTGTTATGATATATAGTCAAACAAGCTATTGATTTTTTAAAGAGATTTTGGTGTTAAAAAATCTTTTAACTAATAGTGAAATCCAAAAGTTCAGGCCCAAATATTTATTAAATTTGTTACTTCTATCAAAGCCAGAATTTGTACTAGACTTGGCCTAATAAGCGAAGCCTAAAAAGCTCAACCATACTGATTGGTTCTGGATAACCAGAATACTTCTATCAAAGCCTAATAAGCGAAGCCTAAAAAGCTCAATAGCTGGATAACCAGAATTTGTACAAGTTATCGATAACCTAAAATCAACCATACTGATTGGTTCTGCGTTTTCAATAACCAAAACTTTCGGTTATGGGTTAAAACCGGTACCAAAACATGCATGTTGCTAGTTAATTTATAAACATCTTTTGTTCGTATTCGTCATGGGTGCTATGCTTTCTTGTCATTTGTTTAACTGTTTTATGCAATATATGATGCATCGGTTTCTCTTTGCTTAATAATTCCAGGTTCCATCTTCAACTATAATTTCCAAAAAGATGAAGCTGAAGTTTTCTAAAGCATGGATGTCATTCCTCACATTACCACTTCCTATTGATGTGTACAAGGAGGTAACTTCGTAGTGATTTAGTTGTATTTTTGTGCACATGTAATTATGCACTCAAGGTGTTTAAAATACAGCATAAAGCATACAACTTTTATTTGGTACTTGACTACATTCTTGTTTTTTCATCCTTAGGTTCTCGTTTCTCTTCATCAGGCGGTGATCCCTTATTTGTCTAATCCGATTTTGTTATGGTAAGTCCCACACGAAAACATATTCATTTATTTTTCTGACATTATTTATATGCATGTTATTTTAACAAGAGCGGTTAATGTGCAGTGATTTTTTGACAAAATCTTATGACATTGGAAGCGTTATAAGTGTGATGGCGCTTAGCAGCTTGTTCATTCTTATGACCGAACATGGTTTAGAGTATCCCAATCTTTATGTGAAACTTTATGCACTCCTTCAACCATCTATATTCATTGCAAAACACAGAGCCAAGTTCTTTCAGGTTACTCTTGCTTATCTTCATGACATATACTTGTAAATTTTAAATTTCTTGTTATCTAAATGTCCATATTTTGCAGCTTCTTGATTCATGCCTCAAATCGCCACTTCTTCCTGCTTATCTGGCTGCTTCATTTGCCAAGAAACTGAGTCGACTTGCCCTAACCGTCCCTCCTTCCGGAGATCTTGTTATTATTGCTCTAATCCATAATCTCTTGCGAAGGCATCCTTCGATTAACTGTTTAGTTCACCAGGTAATAAAACATGATCTGACAATATTTGCGAATCCTATTTAGATTGCACCCATACAGTTCATAGTGCTTGGATGATGACGTGCACTTTTGCAGGAGGAAAAGGATCAAACAGCTAAGGATGACACCAGCGTTAAACCTGGCATTGATCAGTTTAACAATGAAGAAACCGATCTTGTTAAAACCAATGCCATGAGTAAGTTGCAGAGCGTTTAGCCTTTTGAAAATATTTAAACTTTCGTCTTCGTGTTACTGAGTTTTTAATTTTTGCAGGGAGTTCTTTGTGGGAAGTTGATACCCTTCGCCACCACTACTGTCCCCCGGTGTCTAGGTAAAGTATAGCTTTTTATTTGCAAACTTTAAGCTTTGTTTGTGCTGGTATTTACGTTTGGTGTTTATGTAGGTTTGTATTGTCTTTGGAGAATGATCTAACGGTTAGATCCAAAACAACAGAAGTTGCTGTAAAGGATTTTAGTTCAGGTTCATATGCAACCATATTTAGAGATGAGGTAATATAAATTTGATATTTGTAATAATGTTTTCTTGTTTTAGAACCATGATAAATTGTCGTCATATGTGAATGCAGATGAGAAGGAGAGTTAAGCAGGTTCCATTGGCTTTCTACAAGGCCATACCGACTTCCTTGTTTTCGGAAAGTGATTTTGGTGGTTGGACTTTCCAATCTGAAGAACAAAAACAATGAAGAAATTGTTGGTTGCTTGCAAGTTTTGCAAAATCACAAGAGAAGTTTTTGAGGTGGAAGTTGAATGCTGTTAGATTTAGAGGGATAAATGTTGCCAACTATTCAAAGTGTTATTTTTTGTTTACGAATTTATGTAATCTTATTATTATTTATCATCTTTGAGTGTTGAAGTTATATGATATGACAAGGATACAATTAGCAGTTTATTATGAAGAGAAACATGTTTTGTGGGTTACCATATGATGCAAAAGTTAGAAATTAGATTTAGAGAGGGGTTTATGACTGAGAATAATGTTTATAAGTGTTCACACCCCTTGTGTTCAATAAACAAACCATGTCCGTGGTTCAAGGTAGACTCATGCCAAGTGTATGAGATGACAAAACTCTTTTGTAGGATTGACAAACCAAACCTATAAATCGAAAAAAATTTGTAAACGGCAATGGGAGCATGTACAGGCTAGTTTTAAAAGTTTTCACAGCAACGAGAGAAATCGATAACATCACATTAACGGTCGTGTTCACATATTAACAGGTCAAACTTGATATGAACCTAAACATGACCAGCACCTGAAAATCATGTCAGGCACATAAACCCTAACACAACATGATTAACATTTATGTAAGATACCCGTCTAATTTAATTTGTCACACAAAGTTACAAATTTATGTGATTGCATTTTAATTATTAAATGTTATGTCAACTTCCTTTCCCTTTTTAGGTTTTAAGCTTTGATTTTAGATACCCAAACAGTTTAATTTATTACATAAATCATTTTAAAAACTAAAATAAAAATAAATGGATTAAACGGGTCAACCTGTGAACCCAATGGTTCCAACCCGGGCATGCCATGCTTGGCTAAACGGGCTCGACTTGAAACTTACCCAGACCTGTTTATGTCAAATGCAAGCCCCAAAACTTCGTGTTGTATTTTCAATTTGTGTCGTAAATTCACACCCCTAATGAAAACAAATTAAAGTTTCTAAAGCTAACGAAAACCAGCAGCAATAGAATGTAAAATACATGTGAGAATAAAAAACATGACTACTAAAATGTCAAACCGAAAGAACCGAATCAGTTGAGTTGAGCACCAGCAAAATCAACATTACAACTTTTATTTCCTAAAAATAAACAACAGTAATATACCAATTATATATACTTCTCTATAACTATTCCCTATTTTTTTTACCTAATATAAAGCCACCTACAAAATTTAATTTCCGAGCTTTAGCTCAATTAACAAGGAAATTGCAAGGTCTATTGGGCCTTCGAGCAGTAGGTTTGTTTTGAAAACAGATGATGACGGGCTATGGCTACCTATCATTATTTGCGATCGTAGGTATATGAAATTGTATTTTTTCATTAGATTACCCCGGGGCAGCCAGAATCACTAAAAATAATAAACGAGTTATGTTCTTCGAATTCGAAGGATGATTTATTTGTTAGTTTGCGATCCCGATTGTCCGGGCATTTGCTATTTTAAAGAAAAAAAAAGAACATTGGACAAAATAAAATAAAATAAAAGGCAGTCACCAGCATCTTCACTTCTCTACAGAAGCTCAAAACGAGACTCCTTTGCTGCGCCTCCACCACCTGCAAGTAATTAACAATGGCGATTTGCCATCATCAACCCACGTTCACCACCCATTACACCTTCCCACATAGTAACCCTAACCCTAATCTTTTACAAAACACCCACCGCCGCTTACCCCAACCTTTCCGCTGCAACCTATCACTCACATCCAACCCCAACCCGGAACCCGAACCCGTTTACGCATCCGTCAAATCCTTCGCTCCGGCCACCGTAGCCAATCTCGGACCCGGGTTTGACTTCTTAGGCTGCGCCGTTGACGGAATCGGAGACTACGTCACCCTCAAAATCGACCCACAAGTCCAACCCGGCGAGCTTTCGATATCCGATATCACCGGCAAAGGTAATTCAGCTAAGAAATTGAGTAAAAACCCTAATTGGAATTGTGCTGGTATTGCTGCTATTGCTGTTATGAAGATGCTTAATGTTAGATCAGTTGGGTTGTCTTTGTCTTTAGAAAAGGGGTTGCCTTTAGGTAGTGGGTTAGGGTCTAGTGCTGCTAGCGCGGCTGCTGCGGCTGTGGCGGTTAACGAGTTGTTTGGGGGGAAGTTGCCCGTTTCCGAATTGGTTCTTGCGGGTCTTGAGTCCGAGGCGAAGGTGTCGGGGTACCACGCGGATAATATTGCGCCGTCGATAATGGGCGGGTTTGTGCTCGTTCGGAGCTACGACCCGTTGGAGTTGATTAAGTTGACGTTCCCGAGTGAGGCAAATCTGTGCTTTGTGCTGGTGAATCCGGAGTTTGAAGCGCCAACGAAGAAGATGCGGGCGGCGCTGCCGACGGAGATTTCGATGTCTCATCATGTGTGGAACAGTAGTCAGGCGGGGGCGTTGGTGGCGGCGGTGTTGCAGGGGGATTGTGTAGGGTTGGGTAAGGCGTTGTCGTCAGATAGGATAGTGGAGCCGAAGCGAGCCCCGCTGATTCCCGGGATGGAGGCTGTGAAGAAGGCTGCGTTGGAGGCGGGTGCGTTCGGGTGTACCATTAGTGGTGCGGGGCCCACTGCGGTGGCGGTTACGGATGATGAAGATAAAGGGAGAGAGATTGGGGAGAAGATGGTGGAGGCTTTTATGGTAGGTGGTAATTTGAAGGCTTTGGCTGTGGTCAGGAAACTGGACAGAGTTGGTGCTAGGCTTATTAGCAGTGTTTCAAGATGATCATCAATGTTTTAATCTTGAGGATTTTATGATTGGGAGAGGTGCTTTTTTAAGGTTTTTTGTTTGTGAAATAATGAATCTTGGTATGTGAATCAAGGAAAACCATGGATGCATTGATGTAACATTTGATTTCTTGGATGATTGGGTCAGGTTTTTAGTTAGTTTCTTGAAATAAAAATGTCATCTTTTTTTAAAAGTCATTTGTTAACTGCCTTTGTTGTCCTTGCATTGCAAAGATTTCATCCGGAAGGATTCTTGTGTATTTGCTTTATAAAGCAAATGCATGATGATAATAAAGGGGATAAATATTTGATAATAAAAATAGACGAAAGGTAAAATGAAACGGGCCAGGGGCAATCTGGTCAAATTCTTAAGAAAAAAAGAACTTGTTTGTTAAAGTTTTAAGTTTTGGCCAGTTTCGGTTAAAAGGCTGTAAACTCAATGGTGTAGAGCCTTAAATTATATGTATTAGACGTAACGAACTATAAATTAATTAACCGAACCGAACAGATAACCGATCGTCATTAAAACTGTTAACCAATAATTGTGGGTTTGCATGTTTAAAAACAGATTCGTTTTTAAAGCCGTTAATTAAAAATTGTGGGTTTGCATGTTCAGAAACAAATGGGTCACGCTGTGAAATAACGGGTTAAGGCTGCAAACTGAATGGTGCAGACTCTTAATCTATATATATTCGACTTAACTAAACTGTAAATGAATTAACCGTACTGAAAAAATTAACCGATCGGTTTTACCAAAAAAATGTGGGTTTGCACGTTTAAAAACAAACGGGTCAGGGGCAATCTGGTAAAGTCTAGGGGCAATCTGGTAAAGTCCGTTAAAGAGAAAAAGGAATAGCTCATGAAAGGGCAGGTTAGGGCGTTCATAAGTTGTGAGTCGGCACATTTAAAAACAAAAGGATCAGGACACTCTCGTCGAGTTAATTAAAGAAAAAGAAACGCTCATGAAAGGGCAGCTTTTGTACATCTAAAATTTTTGGGTCTGCACGTTTACAAACAAACAAGCCTTGTTAAGTCCTTTAAAAGAAAAGAACAACAAATTTGTTATTGTTAAACTTTTAACTTCAGCTCGGTTTCAGTTAAGGCTACAAACTGAACGGTGCACGCCCCTAAACGACTTGGCTAAGGTGAGAACGGAAGTTGAAAAGGTATAAGCTTTTGTACATCTAAAATTTTTGGGTCTGCACGTTTACAAACAAACAAGCCTTGTTAAGTCCTTTAAAAGAAAAGAACAACAAATTTGTTATTGTTAAACTTTTAACTTCAGCTCGGTTTCAGTTAAGGCTACAAACTGAACGGTGCACGCCCCTAAACGACTTGGCTAAGGTGAGAACGGAAGTTGAAAAGGTATAAAGGTAACCTAACAGGAAAACATGTAACACCTAAAGACCAGTAGACGTAATTGACTAATAAAAATACTCAAACATAAACAAAAGGCACTGTAAATGCAAAATACCTTGTCAAAGACAAACTTATATTGAAAGAAAATTTCAGTACGCACGGAAGAGCTGCAAGAGAACACAAATGGTGAATTTCAAACTCAAAAGCACAGACAAAAAAGTATTTCACATATAACGCCTAAGCATTAATAAGACGCATTGTATTTTTACGCATGAAATTGCATAACAGATACATAACGTAAAAGAATACAAATTATGAGTTATCTACCCATATCTGTTAAGTTTGTTAACAAAGTGCAGAGAAAAAGAAATAGTGAACTTAAAGCAACTAAAATCAACTGTTAACTTCCACAACTCAAAAAAATGTTAACAAAGTGCAGAGAAAAGAAATAGTAAACATCCATACGGTTACCATATTAAGTATACATTAAGTAAAATTAAATGACTAATTATGTAAAATACCATAACATGAACATCAGCAAGCGCAGTAAAACAATCGGAGAGCAAAGCAATTTCATAATTAATATATAATGTTGCCAACTATCGCAGTTTCGGTTTGTGGGTACGAATTTTTCTATTGGAGGTCCTTAACCGGATGCTTGGGACTCAGTTGCCATTTTTCAGGATATTGAGTTGTGAAGACGTATTTTAAATGAGTGCGGTTTTGCGTTATGAAAGTGTGTTTTTGCGTTTGGAGAGTGCTTTTTGCGTTTTTGGGTGTTGTGACTAATGAAAACAACCACTACATATTTATCATAGCATATGGGGGTAAAATGGGTAAATAAAAGTGCCAAAACCGAGTTCAAACTGTCATTAACGTTCAAAAACCGATTCCCAACCGTCATATGTCGCTGTAACGTTATAAACAGGATTATGATGAATCGGTTCCAAACCGACATTTCCAAACTAATTCCAACGGTAAATCTCCAAACCGGTCCCGACCCTACGGTTTCAGTCGGTTCCAAACCGGTTCGGTTTTGGGGTCCGTCAGATAAAAAACTTAACGAAATAACCCAGCCCGTTCATCTAGACCAACCTGCTCTATCATTTTCAATTCAACATAATACAGCATAAATGGTAAAATTGGATAAAGTGAAGGCCAAACAATGGTTATTGAATTACAGCTTAACTGTAAAATGAATAAATGATCATACTCAATAAAGTTAACATATTAGAAGCCAAAAAACCTTCTAAAGTTGATCCTCTTTGTGGCTATTGGTTATAATTTCTTATGATCTGATGATTGTATAAATGCATAACCAGTGTTAAGTGAAGAACCCGAGAACAACAATAAACACTTGCACTTTGTGTTGATCACATGCAGTTTGAGAGAGAAAGATAGGTGGTTATGCCGAGTTATATTACAGTATGGCCGTCTTATGTATCACTTTTAAAGCAATATGCACACATGTTTATGTTGTAGTTCTCGTGTTTCTTTACTTAGAAATCAGTCATGTATTACACATCCCTAATTGTTTATTAGTTAAGACTTTCAAAGCATCTTACAGATAAGCAAAAAAGGATGGAAAAGGTTCCTTGTTTTTGTACCAGGAGCCATCACTTTTGGACTAGGCACGTGACAGATCACTTCGGAAGACAAGATAACATACGTCTCGTTAATCCATTAACTTATTTCTAGGCATAAATGTCTTTATGCATACTGAATTTTTATGTCATATAGATTGCATTTTATTTTATCTCCAAAAGCCACAATCTTTGAAACATAATGCACACCAAGTTAAAATTTTGATAAACCGATCAAGTATAGAAGATACATACTTTAAATGACAACAATACATATGGTTAAATAGCTAACTTAAATGCTGACCGTGTGGGTGAAAATGCTCGAGTTCAGACAAAGTAGATTAGAAGTGGAAACCAATCGACTGCAACCACATCAGAGAACTATTAGGGGCAATTTGGGCATTCTGAAAAACATGGATTAAATAAAGATTCTGAACTATTGTCTTTGACCTTTTTCGGGTCAAGCTGTTAACTGGTTAATGTTGACTTTTTGGTCAGCATTGACTTTTCTTACCATTTGTGGGTCAATGCTGGTTCCTGGGTGGGTCTATAGTTCAGTTACAATTTTACTCAGATATGTAGGTTGCACCTGAAAAACCTTGTTCAAAAAAAAGAGCAAGAAAGTAATTCTGAAAGGATCATACTGGTTAGTAAGAGCCAAAAATGGAAGTTAAGACAAGTTTGTTATAGAAGATGTGCAGTTATAGTGCTATACATCGATAACAGTTTAATGACGCTATTCTTCTGATGGAAGTTTTAAACATCATTAACTGATTATTGATGTTGTATTCCAAACTATTGATATGTTTCGTTTGAAAGCCTGCACTAAGAAACATTACCATAGATAAGGGCAAAATGGTCATTTGGGATCACAAAATGAATTCCAGGATTTAGTAAGAGACAAATGAAGCTGGAAGCCGTCAAGGGTAATCTGTTCAGTATGGGCAATTGAGGAATAATTTGAATTATCTTTTTCTTTTAACCGCATCTGGGTCCAAAAAAAAAAAAAGTTGACTACAGTTAAATAATTCTGATGTGTTCTTTGAGCTTGATTCTGATGCAAGTGGTGTTAGAAAATCTGCATCAATCCTAATGTTGATGGTTGAGTATAATATTTTCATCATTCATTTTGGGTCCAGCAACACTAACACTTATTTGCAAAACAGAGACAAAAGGATCTAAAACAAACAGCACATTATACCATACATAAATTAACCTCATTCTCACAAATGTTATCATTGACCCTAATCATCCAGCTCCTTTCAAAACTGCTGCAATTTCAGAGCACACAAAATCAAAGGCTTGGCTGGCTTACTCATGAATGAAAACAAAACAGATATGGACGTTGAAACCAATATCAACAAGTTGGCCTCTGTTGCAACACCAGATCATCAGCAGAGTAGTAATCTGCTATGAGCCGGTACATGTATGATGGATTATGCCCTCCCCTGCAAACAAACAAACAGAATTTAATTAACAATGCAGCAATACTACACACACACACACACACACATATCGAAGAATTTCATATATACCCCTACAAACTTGAAAGATACCAAATTCATTAAAACACTTTATTAAAATGGACATTTTACCCTTTTCTAAAAGTTCTAATTTATGCCCATCTTTAACTTCAAAATTTGTTATTTATCCATTTTTAGCTTAATTATTTTCATTTATAACAAAAACAAACACAAGTCGGTAAACAGATGCGATGAACCGATGCAATAATATGCTCTAATGCGATACTAGGCAGATGAAGACAGAGACAGATGTGATTACGGTTGGTTCGACTATCTGGTTCGAGTTAGATTGCTTATCATGCGATTATACCCTGCTCGTTTATCTACCGATACAAAAAAGAAACGACGATTCAGTTCGTTTGCTTATCGTCATCATCACAATCCAAATAAAAAATAGGGTATAAACAAATATAATGAAAAGGAGGGTAGAATGGTCTTTAAATAATAATAATTCATTAAATTTGGGTAGGAATGATATATTTTAGTTTTGGTTGGGTATATATGAAACTAAACCTGTAAATATGACAAGTGAGCTTACGTGTCAGTAATAAATAGGCTGACGAGCTTTGGCGGCACATAATCAAAAGCAGGGTTAACAACATGAAGAAGCGGGGACCCGGTTCCCGTGCCAAAATCCATGCAATCTGAAAACTCGCCGAAGTCCAGTAACTCAGATGGAGACTTGAGCTCATTCAGCAACACCTCTGGGTTATGAGGATACAAAGGACATAACTGTCATTTGCCCAAAAACAACAATCACTACAAAAACTAGGCCTTCAGCATACCGAAAGAGGTTGTACAAAATCATACTAATTATGTGCTGGGAGTATTATTACCTTGTGAATGCCTGCGAGAACAACAAAAGGGACAGCGTGCCTTTGAGCCGCTAGCGCAACCATATTTAACCCGACTGGAGCTATCACACCGCCATTTGCCATGACAGCATGGGCCCCAACAATCACCTACCATCATAACATTCTAAAATGTAACTAAAACAAAAGAAAGCAAAGCAGTTAAGTTGATGATGCAAGAAGTTAAAACGCATACCATGTTTACACGTGAAATCATGGCAAATACAGCAGAATCAGTAATTACTGTTGTCTGCAGTCCTCTAGCAACTAGTTCCTTTGCAAGAGTATGCCCTTGATATCTGTACAACCATCACTCGTTTAATTGCTTTTAAGCTTGTAAAAAGAAAAAAGAAAAGAAGAATATAACATCTCTTAATCAAACCTTGGAGCACCCTCTGCTACAAAAACCCTAAACGATCTTTTTCTTTTCCTTAGCAGCGCAAAGAAATTCAATTACAGTTCCCGAAC